>NW_026046021.1:0-106271 GCF_023898315.1 Schistocerca nitens
ATGCCGGAGTGTCTGGATATGCTGTTTCGAGCCACTTACTGATTCAACGCAAGACCGGAACGTCCTAGCATTTTCTGTCAACGTCGGTACATAGGGTTTGTTCTACTTTCGAATTCACTGAACGCTTCACGCATAGCCCTCCTTACGCTCACACTTTGGACATCGTTTAGCTTCTGTTTGTCTCGGAGGTTTTGGCTGCGTTTAAACTTTGGGTGAAGCTCTCTTTGCTTTCGCAACAGTTTCCTAACGTTGTTGTTGTAGTATACCACGGTGGGTTTTTTTTCCCATCCCTCACAGTTCGACACTCGGCACGTACCTGTCTAAAAACGCATTTTTACCATTGCCTTGCACTTTCTCCATGAACACTCAACATTGTCAGTGTCGGAACAGGCATTTGCCTTTTCATCTGTCGGGTCGTCTGCAAATCTGCCTTCTATTACTCTTGCTAGCCAAAACAGATAGATACACCGTCCTCCCTGCAACGGCCTTATGATCACTGCGTCCCTGTTCTGCACATACAGAGTCGAAACACGTTCGGGTCTGTTTGTCATCCGTAGGTCCACGATGTTATCTCCACGAGTCGGTTCTCTGTTCATTTTGCTCGAGGTGATTTTCGGACAGTGCACTCAGTATAATGTCACTCGATGCTCTCTGTCCCCCTACCACCCGTCCTGAACATCATCTGAGTGTCCCAGTCTATATCGGGTAAATTGAAATCTCCACCTAAGACCCTAACATGCTGAGGAAAATGTATGTGAAATGTGTTTCCAAAATCCGTCTCTCCGTTGTTCTGCCACTAATGCTGCTGCGTCGGGAGGTCGGTCAAAGGAGCCAATTATTATTAAACCTAGCTCGGTTGTTGGGTGTAACCTCCACCCACAATATTTCACAGGAACCATCCACCTCTACTTCACTACAGGATCAAAACTACTACTCAAACAGCGACGAACACACCACCACCGGTTGCATGCAATCGAGCCTTTCTAAAACACCGTCTGTACCTTTGTGACAATTTCGGCAGAATTTATCCCTGGCGTCAGCCAGCTTTCTGTACCTTATCACGATTGCAGAGCTTCGGTGCTTTCTCTGTCAGCGCTTGCGGTTCCGGTACTGTACCAACGCAGCTTCGACAGTTGACAATTAACAAACGATACCGATTGCTGCTTGGTCCCCGCACCCGTTGAGGCTGCTGTTGCCCCCTTTCTGTACTTGCCCAAGGCCATCTAACCTAACAAAACCGCCCAGCCCACGCCACACAACCCCTGCTACCCGTGTAGCCGCTTGTTGCGTGTAGTGCTCTCCACCTAAGACTATAACATGCCTTCGACATTCGCAGTGTACAACACCTTAGGTTAGGGTTGGCGTCGCTTGGGTTAGGTTAGGTTACGTTAGGTGGACGTGGGTTAGGTTAAGGGTTAAAGTTAGGTTAGGCGTCAAAGTTAGGTTAAGCGTTCGGACGTGAGGCGTCAGGTGGCCGCACCTACCTTACGGCCGGACATCTTAGGTTAGGCTAAGGGCGCCGAGGTCACGTTACGTTCACCTTCGGGCGCCACACGTAGCTGTCACAGGTAGGTAGTAGTTCGGTCGGTCGGTCGTCGGCAAGCCGCAAAAAACTACAGACGACGTCGACAACAAGACCGAGCAGGAGGCAGATATATACCGAGCGCCAAAGAGACCGACCACACACACACACACACACACACACACACAAAACAACAAACACCACCCACCGGCCAAAGGGGCACCAAAAAAACCCACAAAGCCGAGCACCACACGTCGCGACCAGAGGCAACCCGCAACCGCAACGGCGCTTTCCGCACCGGGCCGGATGCACGTACGACAACACCGCTACCCGTACACAAGGCCTCCCATTGCACACAGCCGCTCTGTGTTCAACATCATCAATGGCGCGCCCGCGGCTCGTCGCGGTCGCAGCCATGACGCCGCCGCCACTTTTGCACCAACACATTCACGCACCGCAAAACAGCTCGCCGACCCACCGACACAGCACAGCCGACAAACAAAAACAACCGCGGCGGCGGCAACAAAACAAAACAAACACCTCGCACCAAGCGTCCGACAGAAAACAAACGGACAGGCACACAGGCCTCTGCTAACGACCACGACACAGCGGCACGCTGCCCCTTTCCCGCCACTCTCGATTCACAGCGCACGCGACCCCGTCGTCGACGACGACACGCGACGGGCTCGCTTCCCGCAACCTACACCTTTCCGCCACTACGCACGGCTCCACCCGACGCCCGTCGCAACGGCACTACTGCACGCACTATCACCCCCGCCGCCGCCGCCGCCGCCGCCGCCGCCGCCTCCTCCTCTCTCCCCCTTCCCGTACACAACAACACAGCCAAAAACACACTCACGACCCAAACATAACAACATGGCACGTGCATCGGCGCACACCCCCAACCAGTCACCGTCGACACAACCACACGCAAGGCACGGAAAAACCGGCGTCCTTCCACGTTGCCATCAAAGCAGCACAAACAACCACACAGGAGGAACCACCAACAACTGCCGGCCGGCCGGCAACCACCAAACGCACATTCCCGCTCGCCACCACACACCTCTCGGCAGCCGTTTCGCAAAGACATGACATGACATGACGCGACATCATCGCATCACGGGCGACGCACGCACACCGACCCACTTTCCCGCCCGTCTCTCTCTCTCTTTTTCTTCCGACGCCTTCGGCCGAGCACACACGTACGTGGCACAACGCCCAACACAGTCACACACAGTCGACAGGCGCACGCCCAGGCACGCAACGACGCAGCGCAGCAAAGGCGCCCGCGACACATACCTCCTCTCCCGTCTCGCCGCCGACCGCCAGCCAGCCACTCGCAATGTGCACTGGCCAACCGGACACACGTCCACCGCGCCGCCTCCGACCACCCGCCAGGGGGCGCTCACGTCCGCGACAACAGCGCGGCCCGCCGCCGGGCGGGCCCAGCCCGGCCCAGGCGGCGCGCGCTGCTCTGCACTCGGCGCGCCGCGCCACACATCCTGCTGCAGACCGGGCTCGTCTCTCTGTACGCGTCTGCGTCTGCCCGCATCTCATCTTCCTGCGCATCAACACAAACGAGGCCACGTGAGCAAACCCCCGTCACAACGCCACATCACGCACTGCCTTGTCGACCGCCTAAATAAATGCACTCACCCACCAGCCATCCGCTTCGTCCTCTTCTTGCTTACTCGTTGTTCGTCGTTGTTGCTGCTGCACCAGCACCAGCACCAGCACCGGCGGCGGCGGCGGCGGCGGCGGCGGCGGCGGCGGCGGCGGCGGCGGCGGCAGCGGCAGCGGCAGCGCACACAGCCCCCAGCCGGCCGCATCCGAGGGGGCCCCGCCGCCAGCGTCGCCTCCTTGGGCACAGGTGCGGTGCTGTGGCCGCCCATCCAACCGCATTTGCTGGCCGTCCCAGCCGCCAGGCAGGCGTTCCCACTGCCGCGCACCGCCTCTGCTGCAGAAGACGAACAAACGAAACGTACAAACATACACGCACCCGAAGCGTGGCCACACACGGACGGGACCGACAGGCTCCAAGGCGACCAAACGATGGAAAAACAAACACAAAAACAAAAGACACGCGAGCGAGCGAGCAAGCACGCAGTCGCCTCGCCTCTGTCCTCCCGCCCCCGCCCTTCTCCCCACCACATGCCCACAAACACCACCGCCTGCCCGCATCTCCACATTCGCCCCCTCCATTTGTTCCCTTGCGTTCGTTCCTTCCTTCCTTCCATGTGTCTGCGTGCGCGGCGCCTCTCCAACATCCGCCGTCCGTCCGTCCCGTTTTCGCCGTACCACACGCCACCGTCGGCGCCGCCTCGCCTCCTCCCAGTCCACCACCGCCGCCGCCCCTGTCCGCCCCGCACACCACCATACACCGCTGCTTGTCCCGGCCGTTGCCACCAAAGGCGCCAGCCGCAAACCGCGCCAAACGCCGCAGCGCGCGTGCGTCCTTCCTTCTTGCTTGCTTCTCCGTGCCGACGCTGCCTCTATTCCCGCACCCATTCGGCCGACAAGCACTGGCGTCGACGACACAGCCGTTGGGCTCCGGCACTGCGCGTACCGGAGTTACACGCGCACCCCCCCTCGCGAACGCACGACTCATTCTCTTTGTTGTTTCTCCTCTTTCTTACGTCTTCGTTTCTTGTTTGTTTGTTTTTTTTTTTTTCCTCCCACCGCCGCATGTGACACAATGGCCTCCCTCCCCCTTTCGTTCGTTGTCGCCGCTTTGTTTCTCTTTCTCATTGGTGCACGTCCGACGCGCTCCATTTCCACCACACCACGGCCATCGGCCTCCTCAACGGGCAGGCGCAGTGTGCCATTCTCCGGCGCACAAGCACACCGCGCGGCTCGCTCTCCTCGCCCCCACGCCACGCCACGCCACGCAGCACAAATGATGCTGTCTCGCAACACGACACACGGTGCGCACACCCCCGACCACGCGGCTCTTAAAAGGCATGGCACCGGCGACATGCGCCGCCCCGGCCCGCATCCGTCGTCTCACGTTCACTGCCGGCCGCGTCTGAGGCTACAACCGCACCACAACAACGGTCCCCTCCCGGCAACACATTTGTTGCACAAACACAACCGCCGAGCGCAGCGCGAGCCACCCACACGCGCCCTCCCCGTCTTTAAAAGCCTCCGCGTCTCCTTTCTCCTTTCGCGCCCCTCCCATCTCCCGAATATGCCAGCAGCGGTGCCACTACCGCGAAACGGACACGCCTTCCGGGCCACATGCAAGGGCACGCCCACCACCAACTACTGCCATATTCGCGGACGCAGTTAGGCAACACGCAACGCACTCTCCACCTACTTTCTCTCTCTCGTCCATTCTCTTTAAAACACACGAACCAACCAACCACGGCTAACACACTTTTTCGCGACACCTTTGACTGCGTTATCTTGACCGTGACGGCAGCTATCGACCTTCCAATTCCCCACTAAACACACACACACCCCTACATACACACCCTTCGCTACACCGGACAACAACAGCGTACACAACAGGAGGGCACACGAAACGGCAGGCAAGGGCAACGCATTCTCATAGATTCCTCCTCCGAGCCATGTCGGCGAACGTTTCATCCGGGAAGGCAATGCAATTCAGCCGTCACCACGGCCGACACCTGCAGCCGCGCCGTAAACGCCTTTCAGTGCGGCTGCAATGCACGGGAACGTTCCGTTGCTATAGACAGCGCCTCTCCGTTTTTCCCTGCTTCGTTTTCCGGTGATTGCTTCTCCATTTTGTTTGTTTTATTACTTTCCGTTCCCCTCCTCCACCATTGTTTCCGTCCCCAACAGTTTTGCTCATTCCACACGTTCTGCCCAGACACGACACTCGACCGATCAAAGGTCAGCCTTTCGTCACCGTTCGCGGCGCCGACGGTGCCACAGTGCGACTGGTGTGAACACCGACACGTTGCCATGACGCCGGTGTACCGCGCCGATATTGACAGTTACTCAGAGCCGCCGGATCGGATCACATCACCGACACACCTGCCATTTCACACCGGGGGACACAGACCAACGAAACGCGTGTACGCCCATAACAACAAACAACGACCGTCGTCGTCTAGCCTCACGCTTACTGTACTCAACCGAACACACGTGCACCGTGAATGACGTGCGTGCGCACAACAGTCCAATCAATCATCAGTCAAACTGCAGAAACGGCTATCATCAAATCAAGGGCCAAATAGGTACACCACCGTGCGTGTCGCCTACCCCACCCGCCCGTACATTTCTTGGCGACTTCGTAATGGATGATAGTACGACACGTCCATTTAAAACGTCACCAACACACACACACCAACGCGCCGTACAGCAAAGGGAATAGTCGACGGCAACACAACATTTCACCCTCGCCATCATGTATGATGTGACAACAGACGGCCGTAACGGTGACATCCAACAATCAATCAATCGCGAGGACTTTCAATTGCAGTCACGTGACTAACCGGGCAGACGGAGACAAAGACATGAATCAGCGCCACAGACAGCACCAACACCTCCTATCGATCTATCTGTGTGTCGACAAACAACCACGCCAAGACTCGTGCACGCATTCCACGTCACACCGGCGGCAACCAAACCCTCGCGGCCGTACCCCAGTAACCACAACCACAACCACATTCGAGACCACACCACCACGGCACAGCAGCACCACCAGCTGCCTCGCAACCAACCAAACCGGGTAGCTATGCCGCCCCTCTCACTCACTCACTCACTCACACACACACAAACAATTCCGCTCTTCCCGCAAAGGCAATTTGGTGGCCCTGAAAAGGGCCGTTTTGCCGCTCTCGCAACGGAGGGAGCTTCCTTCCTTCCTTCCTTCCTTCCTTCCTTCCTTCCAAGAGCCGAAGTAACAACCTCCTCCTTACTTGGAGCTCGTGTACTTGGTCACCGCCTTCGTGCCCTCGCTCACGGCGTGCTTGGCCAGCTCGCCAGGCAGCAAGAGCCGCACAGCCGTCTGGATCTCGCGGGACGTGATGGTCGAGCGCTTGTTGTAGTGCGCCAGGCGAGACGCCTCGGCCGCAATGCGCTCGAAAATGTCGTTCACGAAGCTGTTCATGATGCTCATCGCCTTCGACGAGATGCCCGTGTCGGGGTGCACCTGCTTCAGCACCTTGTAGATGTAGATGGCATAGCTCTCCTTCCTCTTGCGCTTCTTCTTCTTGTCGCCCTTCGAAATGTTCTTCTGCGCCTTGCCGGCCTTCTTGGCGGCCTTCCCGCTAGTCTTGGGCGGCATCTCGAACGTACAACAACAGGCAGCAAGCGCTCCGCTCTAGTCAGCGTCTCCCCACACAGTGGCACCCGCCGCTACCGCAACACCGCACCTTTACCAGCTCGCCCTGTTGCGGCCGCCGACCAATGGGGCGCGCGCGCAACCGGCCGCCGCACCCGAGCCCATAAAGGGACCCCCACCCCGCCGCCGCCGGCACACGCACGCACTCCGCTGCTCGACTCGCTGCGGCTCGCACCGTTACGGTTACGTGTTTAGCGCTTACGCCACTAGCCAAACGCCATGTCCGGACGCGGAAAGGGAGGCAAAGTCAAGGGCAAGTCAAAGTCCCGCTCAAGCAGGGCTGGGCTCCAGTTCCCGGTCGGCAGAATCCACCGCCTCCTGCGCAAGGGAAACTACGCCGAGCGCGTCGGCGCCGGGGCGCCCGTCTACCTCGCCGCCGTCATGGAGTACCTCGCGGCTGAGGTGCTCGAGCTGGCCGGAAACGCGGCCCGCGACAACAAGAAGACGCGCATCATCCCGCGCCACCTGCAGCTCGCCATCCGCAACGACGAGGAGCTCAACAAGCTCTTGTCGGGCGTCACCATCGCACAGGGTGGTGTCCTGCCCAACATCCAGGCCGTCCTGCTGCCAAAGAAGACCGAGAAGAAGGCCTAAACAGGGACCGCGGCGCTGCGCTTGCGTGCTCCCTGCACGCAAACGCAAACGCGCCTTTGCCTTGCCGGCTCGCCTCACAACAATCGGCCCTTTTCAGGGCCACCACACAAACCTACGTCCAAAGCAAAGTTTCCGTCGTCCTCGCCGCACTTTACAACAACGTCCACAGCGCCGGCGCACGTCCGCCATCTTGTCCACAGCCCGTGTGGCCGAACACACACACATTTTTTCTGCACCCCTCCACGCACGCACAGTCGCGTTCCAAACAACGACAACGACATCAATACACCAATAATGTGATGTGATCATTGTTAATATGTTCATAATTAAAAGAGCGCGTAACGGCCCGACGACGGACGACACGCGGGCCGCCGCGCGCGCTCTCCAAACACACAGGCACAGGACAAACCAAACCAAACCAAACAGCTGATCCGATCGATGATCCGGCCCGCGCCACAAACAAACCACGCACACACCGGACTCAGCCGCGCCCTCCCGCATCCATCATCACACACGTCACGTCGAAACTCCAAACGGAACGCACGCACGCAAAGCAACAGAGGCGCACAACAACAACAACAACAACAACAACAACAAACACACACACACAGAGGCAGGCAGGCAACACAGACCCTTTCGCACTTTTCAATTTCCGAACAGTGTGGTGGCCCTGAAAAGGGCCGTTTTTCGTCTCTCCCACCAAGCACGGGCAACGGCACGGCCGCGGGAAGGCCACAGCACAGCACACCGGCTGCCTGCCTAACCGCCGAAACCGTACAGGGTGCGCCCCTGCCTCTTCAGGGCGTACACCACGTCCATGGCCGTCACAGTCTTGCGCTTGGCGTGCTCAGTGTACGTCACCGCGTCGCGGATCACGTTCTCCAGGAACACCTTCAGCACTCCGCGGGTCTCCTCGTAGATCAGACCAGAGATGCGCTTCACGCCGCCCCTGCGAGCCAGGCGGCGGATGGCGGGCTTCGTGATGCCCTGGATGTTGTCGCGCAACACCTTGCGGTGCCGCTTGGCGCCACCCTTGCCCAGCCCCTTTCCTCCCTTGCCGCGGCCTGTCATTCTTCCTCCTCCTCAAGCAACAAAAAAAGCACAAGCGGCAGCTCCTCACCCGGCGCTAGCGAGTCGGCTACGGTGCGCCGTGAGCGCGCGCCGCCCCCCTATATAGACTCTGGCCCGCCCTCCCCCCACCACGCGCACCGAGGGCATATAAGCGCAGCACGGGCCCGCGCGGGCCCGTTGTCAAGGCAGCACCGGACGCTTCGCTACCGCACGCACCGCTAACCGCTATGGCCCGCACAAAGCAAACGGCCCGCAAGTCCACCGGCGGAAAGGCGCCGCGCAAACAGCTCGCCACCAAGGCGGCGAGGAAGAGCGCGCCCGCCACCGGCGGCGTCAAGAAGCCCCACCGCTACAGGCCGGGCACCGTCGCCCTGCGAGAAATCAGGCGCTACCAGAAGAGCACAGAGCTGCTCATCCGCAAGCTGCCGTTCCAGCGCCTAGTGCGCGAGATCGCCCAGGACTTCAAGACCGACCTGCGCTTCCAGAGCTCCGCAGTCATGGCCCTGCAGGAGGCCAGCGAGGCCTACCTCGTCGGCCTCTTCGAAGACACCAACCTGTGCGCAATCCACGCCAAGCGCGTCACCATCATGCCCAAGGACATCCAGCTCGCGCGCCGCATCCGCGGCGAGCGCGCCTAAACCGCTTAGCCGCGGCACGGCACCGCACGCGCGCAACACAAAAAAAACGGCCCTTTTCAGGGCCACTAACATCTCTCCGTCGCGAGCAAAACTTTTGTCGGTCTTGCCGCCCAGCCTCTCTCTCTAGCCCCGTTAAAACAACCACCACAATTCCCCACCCTCCCTCCCGTACACAGCCGCTCTCGCCAACAATCACAATCGACGTCATCCCACCCCACCCCTTCAAATACACACAAACAAACAGCCGGACGACGTCACCACGGGTGGCTGGCCGCCGCCGTCTCCGAGGCGCCACCGCGCCTTCCCAATTCCCGCCGGCCACTTCCACGTCTCAACGTCCCCGTCCCCCTTTCACACAGAGAGGACACACACATAACAAACAAGACGCGCCATCCGCAAAGCAAGCAAACAAACAGAGTCTCCAGAAACATGAGAAACCAACCGTCGGCCGCCGCACAAAATACAAAACACAAAACAAAACGGCCACAACCGCTCCGCTACCGCGCGCCGCCGCCTACCGCCACCGGCCCCACAATCCAACCACCACGGCACGCACACAGTACCCACAAGGGTCATACAGAAACGCCACACAAACACCAACCAACCCCACACACACACACACACACACACCCCGGCGCATGCACGCACGGCCACCCAAACAAGACAACACAACGCGCCAAGCACGACAATCAACGCCTTCCCGACGTCCTCTGATGGCCCTGAGAAGGGCCGTTTTGGGCCGCGCGCAGCCGTGCCATCGCGCGCCACTAGACGACGCGGGGGAGGGGGGTGGGGGACGACGGGGTCAAGCGCCAGCCCTTCCCTTCCTTCCCCTTTCCTTTCTTTACTTTAACTTCACTTCTTCTTCTTGGGCGAAGCCTTCGCCTTAGACGGCGTCGTCGCCTTCTTCGGGCGCGGCGCCTTCGGCTTCTTCGTCGGAACCTTCGCGGCCTTCTTCGCCTTCGACGGCGACTTGGCCTTGGCCGGCTTGGCCGCAGCCGCCTTCTTCGCACCCGCGGGAGCCGCCGACGCCGCAGACGCCTTCTTGGCGGCGCCCGCCTTCCGACCGGTCGCCGCCTTCACGCCACCAGCCTTCTTTGCGCCGGCCGCACGGGCGCCCTTCTTCTCCTTGCTGGCCGGAGCGGCGCGCTTCTTCTTCGCACCGCCGGCACGGGCCTTGCCGCCCTCGGCCGCCCCGCCGCCGGCGCCGGCAAGCTTGAAAGAGCCGGACGCGCCCTTCCCCTTCGTCTGCACCAGCTCGCCAGCCACGACGGCCGACTTGAGGTACTTCTTGATAAAGGGCGCCAGCTTCTCCGCGTCCAGCTTGTAGTGCGCGGCAATGTACTTCTTGATCGCCTGCAGCGACGAGCCGCCGCGCTCCTTCAGACTCTTGATGGCGGCCGTCACCATCTCAGAGGTGCGCGGGTGCGCAGGCTTGGCGCGCGGCTTCTTCGCAGACGCCGCAGACTTGGCCTTCTTCGTCGTGCCGGTGGCGGCGGGTGCCGCAGCAGTCTCGTTCGTAGCCGCCTGATCTGCCATTATTTCGACGACGCGCGTACACACACGAGAGCGAGAGCGAGAGCGGCAGGCGGCAAGCACGGCGGCAGAGAATAGCCGCCGCGCCGCCAGGCCCAGCCAGTGTCGCGGGCGGGCGCGGACGGCCGAGAGAGCGGCCGCCACTCTGCGCGCCGCCGCGCCGCGCCTCCCGCGCTTGCTACCGCCCAACGTCCGACAGCCTGTGCGGACCAGCCCCAAACCTGCGCCGCAACCACCCGCGCCGTTCAAACCACCGAGGATGGGGCTACACACGGCCACACCACAGTCGCCAACCAGTCGCCACGGCAGCGCCGCAAACCACGGCCAAACTGCAGCTACCGCGCGCTACAGCCTGGCTCGGCCCGCCGAGAATCGCCGCCCCCGCCCACATGCCGCCCCCACAGCCCCAGCCGACGACCCGCCACAATGGCCAAACCTTCGGCAAAAGTGCCACACCGTCGCCGCGCCAGCCCGGCCAGCGCGGCCGCCGCCACAGCCACACAAGCGGAGGCGTGCGGCGATGCCGGCCGTGCAAACGCACCTCCGCCGCCCCATCGCCCTCCCACCGTTTCCCGATCGGCCCGCAGCCGTCGGGCCACCTCGCCCGCCAACATTCGCGCCCCTTTCTCACAAAATTGCCCGCCGCAAACAAAACGGGCGCCGCCTGCGCAACATCGGCACCGGCCAACCGAGCGCCGCCGCCCCTCGCCGCTTACGCGAGGGGGGCTGACCGCCGTCCGCAACTACAGACACACCGAATCTGCCTCCAAGCACACACGACAGCCGACCTCCTACATTTATACGCCGCAAGCCACCCAACGGTGTGTGGCGGAGGGCACTTTTTACGTTACGTGCCACTGTCGTCATTGCCTCCCTTTGCCGTTCCAGTCGCGTATGGTTCGCGGGAACAACGACTGTCTGAAAGCCTCCGTGCGCGCTCGAATCTCTCTACTTTTACTACATTCGGGATCTCCTCGGGAGGTATATACGTACGGGGAAGCAATATATTCGATACCTCATCCGGAAACGCACCCTCTCGAAAACCTGGCGAGCAAGCTACACCGCGATGCAGAGAGCGCCTCCCTTGCAGAGTCTGCCACTTAACTATCACGGTTACCACATAACCCTGTGACGAAACGTTGGACCTTTCTCTATCTCCTCCGTCAACCCGACCTGCTACGCATCCCACACTGGTGGGCAACACTCACGTATGGGTCGGTCGAACGCGTGTTTTTGTAAGCCACCTCCTTTGTTGATGGACTACATTTTTGCTAAGCATTCTCCCAGTGCATCTCAACCTGGTACCCGCCTTACCAACAATTACTTTTATCTGATCATCATTCCACTTCCAAATCATTCCGCACGCATACTCCCAGATACATATTTTACAGACGTCACAGCTACCAGTGTTTGTCCCGCTATCATATAATCAATCATACAATAAACGATCCTTCTTTCTGTATATTCGCAATACATCACATTTGTCTATGTTAAGGGGACAGTTGCCACTCCCTGCACCGGGTGCCTATCCGCTGCCGATCGTCCTGCAACCTCTCTGTATACTACATACAGCACATCATCCGCGAAACGACGCATGGAACGTCCGGCACTATCTACTAGCTCATTTATATGATATGAATTGTGAAAAGCAATGGTCCCATAACACTCCCCCGTGGCACGCCAGGGGTTACTTTAACGTCTGTAGACGTCTGTCTCTCCATTGATAACAACATGCTGTGTTCCGTCTGCTAACATCTCGTCAATCCAGCCACACAGTTGGTCTGATATTCTGTAGACTCTTACGTCGTTTATCAGGCGACGGTGCGGAGCTGTATCGAACGCCTTCCGGACGTCAACGACAATGGCATCCACCTGGGAGCCTGTATCTCATATTTTCTGGGTCTCATGCGCAAATAAAGCGAGCTGGGGGTCTCACACACGATCGCTGTTTCCGGAATCCAACATGGATTCCTACATAGTAGACTCTGGAGTTTCCACAAACGACATGATACTCGAGCAAACAACATGTTCTACAACACATCGACGTCAGAGATATGGGTCTATGGTTTTTGCGCATCTGCTCGACGACTGGGACTACCTGTGCTCTTTTCCAATCATTTGGAACCCTCCCTTCCTCTCCAGAGACTTGCGGTACACGGCTGTTAGAAGGGGGGCAGGTTGTTTCGCGTACCCTGTGTAGGAATCGCGAATTGGTAATCCCGTCGGGTCCGGCGGACTTTCCCATTCCTCCTTGGACACTTATTTCGATGTCAGCCGGTTTCTCGTTCGTGCGAGCATTTAGAGACGGAACTGCAGTGCGGTCCGTCCTCTGTGAAACAGCTTTGGAAACAGGTGTTTAGGTATTTCACAGCTTTACGCGTGTCATCCTCTGTTTCAATGCCATCACCATGCCGGAGTGTCTGGATATGCTGTTTCGAGCCACTTACTGATTCAACGCAAGACCGGAACGTCCTAGCATTTTCTGTCAACGTCGGTACATAGGGTTTGTTCTACTTTCGAATTCACTGAACGCTTCACGCATAGCCCTCCTTACGCTCACACTTTGGACATCGTTTAGCTTCTGTTTGTCTCGGAGGTTTTGGCTGCGTTTAAACTTTGGGTGAAGCTCTCTTTGCTTTCGCAACAGTTTCCTAACGTTGTTGTTGTAGTATACCACGGTGGGTTTTTTTTCCCATCCCTCACAGTTCGACACTCGGCACGTACCTGTCTAAAAACGCATTTTTACCATTGCCTTGCACTTTCTCCATGAACACTCAACATTGTCAGTGTCGGAACAGGCATTTGCCTTTTCATCTGTCGGGTCGTCTGCAAATCTGCCTTCTATTACTCTTGCTAGCCAAAACAGATAGATACACCGTCCTCCCTGCAACGGCCTTATGATCACTGCGTCCCTGTTCTGCACATACAGAGTCGAAACACGTTCGGGTCTGTTTGTCATCCGTAGGTCCACGATGTTATCTCCACGAGTCGGTTCTCTGTTCATTTTGCTCGAGGTGATTTTCGGACAGTGCACTCAGTATAATGTCACTCGATGCTCTCTGTCCCCCTACCACCCGTCCTGAACATCATCTGAGTGTCCCAGTCTATATCGGGTAAATTGAAATCTCCACCTAAGACCCTAACATGCTGAGGAAAATGTATGTGAAATGTGTTTCCAAAATCCGTCTCTCCGTTGTTCTGCCACTAATGCTGCTGCGTCGGGAGGTCGGTCAAAGGAGCCAATTATTATTAAACCTAGCTCGGTTGTTGGGTGTAACCTCCACCCACAATATTTCACAGGAACCATCCACCTCTACTTCACTACAGGATCAAAACTACTACTCAAACAGCGACGAACACACCACCACCGGTTGCATGCAATCGAGCCTTTCTAAAACACCGTCTGTACCTTTGTGACAATTTCGGCAGAATTTATCCCTGGCGTCAGCCAGCTTTCTGTACCTTATCACGATTGCAGAGCTTCGGTGCTTTCTCTGTCAGCGCTTGCGGTTCCGGTACTGTACCAACGCAGCTTCGACAGTTGACAATTAACAAACGATACCGATTGCTGCTTGGTCCCCGCACCCGTTGAGGCTGCTGTTGCCCCCTTTCTGTACTTGCCCAAGGCCATCTAACCTAACAAAACCGCCCAGCCCACGCCACACAACCCCTGCTACCCGTGTAGCCGCTTGTTGCGTGTAGTGCTCTCCACCTAAGACTATAACATGCCTTCGACATTCGCAGTGTACAACACCTTAGGTTAGGGTTGGCGTCGCTTGGGTTAGGTTAGGTTACGTTAGGTGGACGTGGGTTAGGTTAAGGGTTAAAGTTAGGTTAGGCGTCAAAGTTAGGTTAAGCGTTCGGACGTGAGGCGTCAGGTGGCCGCACCTACCTTACGGCCGGACATCTTAGGTTAGGCTAAGGGCGCCGAGGTCACGTTACGTTCACCTTCGGGCGCCACACGTAGCTGTCACAGGTAGGTAGTAGTTCGGTCGGTCGGTCGTCGGCAAGCCGCAAAAAACTACAGACGACGTCGACAACAAGACCGAGCAGGAGGCAGATATATACCGAGCGCCAAAGAGACCGACCACACACACACACACACACACACACACACAAAACAACAAACACCACCCACCGGCCAAAGGGGCACCAAAAAAACCCACAAAGCCGAGCACCACACGTCGCGACCAGAGGCAACCCGCAACCGCAACGGCGCTTTCCGCACCGGGCCGGATGCACGTACGACAACACCGCTACCCGTACACAAGGCCTCCCATTGCACACAGCCGCTCTGTGTTCAACATCATCAATGGCGCGCCCGCGGCTCGTCGCGGTCGCAGCCATGACGCCGCCGCCACTTTTGCACCAACACATTCACGCACCGCAAAACAGCTCGCCGACCCACCGACACAGCACAGCCGACAAACAAAAACAACCGCGGCGGCGGCAACAAAACAAAACAAACACCTCGCACCAAGCGTCCGACAGAAAACAAACGGACAGGCACACAGGCCTCTGCTAACGACCACGACACAGCGGCACGCTGCCCCTTTCCCGCCACTCTCGATTCACAGCGCACGCGACCCCGTCGTCGACGACGACACGCGACGGGCTCGCTTCCCGCAACCTACACCTTTCCGCCACTACGCACGGCTCCACCCGACGCCCGTCGCAACGGCACTACTGCACGCACTATCACCCCCGCCGCCGCCGCCGCCGCCGCCGCCGCCGCCTCCTCCTCTCTCCCCCTTCCCGTACACAACAACACAGCCAAAAACACACTCACGACCCAAACATAACAACATGGCACGTGCATCGGCGCACACCCCCAACCAGTCACCGTCGACACAACCACACGCAAGGCACGGAAAAACCGGCGTCCTTCCACGTTGCCATCAAAGCAGCACAAACAACCACACAGGAGGAACCACCAACAACTGCCGGCCGGCCGGCAACCACCAAACGCACATTCCCGCTCGCCACCACACACCTCTCGGCAGCCGTTTCGCAAAGACATGACATGACATGACGCGACATCATCGCATCACGGGCGACGCACGCACACCGACCCACTTTCCCGCCCGTCTCTCTCTCTCTTTTTCTTCCGACGCCTTCGGCCGAGCACACACGTACGTGGCACAACGCCCAACACAGTCACACACAGTCGACAGGCGCACGCCCAGGCACGCAACGACGCAGCGCAGCAAAGGCGCCCGCGACACATACCTCCTCTCCCGTCTCGCCGCCGACCGCCAGCCAGCCACTCGCAATGTGCACTGGCCAACCGGACACACGTCCACCGCGCCGCCTCCGACCACCCGCCAGGGGGCGCTCACGTCCGCGACAACAGCGCGGCCCGCCGCCGGGCGGGCCCAGCCCGGCCCAGGCGGCGCGCGCTGCTCTGCACTCGGCGCGCCGCGCCACACATCCTGCTGCAGACCGGGCTCGTCTCTCTGTACGCGTCTGCGTCTGCCCGCATCTCATCTTCCTGCGCATCAACACAAACGAGGCCACGTGAGCAAACCCCCGTCACAACGCCACATCACGCACTGCCTTGTCGACCGCCTAAATAAATGCACTCACCCACCAGCCATCCGCTTCGTCCTCTTCTTGCTTACTCGTTGTTCGTCGTTGTTGCTGCTGCACCAGCACCAGCACCAGCACCGGCGGCGGCGGCGGCGGCGGCGGCGGCGGCGGCGGCGGCGGCGGCGGCGGCGGCAGCGGCAGCGGCAGCGCACACAGCCCCCAGCCGGCCGCATCCGAGGGGGCCCCGCCGCCAGCGTCGCCTCCTTGGGCACAGGTGCGGTGCTGTGGCCGCCCATCCAACCGCATTTGCTGGCCGTCCCAGCCGCCAGGCAGGCGTTCCCACTGCCGCGCACCGCCTCTGCTGCAGAAGACGAACAAACGAAACGTACAAACATACACGCACCCGAAGCGTGGCCACACACGGACGGGACCGACAGGCTCCAAGGCGACCAAACGATGGAAAAACAAACACAAAAACAAAAGACACGCGAGCGAGCGAGCAAGCACGCAGTCGCCTCGCCTCTGTCCTCCCGCCCCCGCCCTTCTCCCCACCACATGCCCACAAACACCACCGCCTGCCCGCATCTCCACATTCGCCCCCTCCATTTGTTCCCTTGCGTTCGTTCCTTCCTTCCTTCCATGTGTCTGCGTGCGCGGCGCCTCTCCAACATCCGCCGTCCGTCCGTCCCGTTTTCGCCGTACCACACGCCACCGTCGGCGCCGCCTCGCCTCCTCCCAGTCCACCACCGCCGCCGCCCCTGTCCGCCCCGCACACCACCATACACCGCTGCTTGTCCCGGCCGTTGCCACCAAAGGCGCCAGCCGCAAACCGCGCCAAACGCCGCAGCGCGCGTGCGTCCTTCCTTCTTGCTTGCTTCTCCGTGCCGACGCTGCCTCTATTCCCGCACCCATTCGGCCGACAAGCACTGGCGTCGACGACACAGCCGTTGGGCTCCGGCACTGCGCGTACCGGAGTTACACGCGCACCCCCCCTCGCGAACGCACGACTCATTCTCTTTGTTGTTTCTCCTCTTTCTTACGTCTTCGTTTCGTTTGTTTGTTTGTTTGTTTTTTTTTTCCTCCCACCGCCGCATGTGACACAATGGCCTCCCTCCCCCTTTCGTTCGTTGTCGCCGCTTTGTTTCTCTTTCTCATTGGTGCACGTCCGACGCGCTCCATTTCCACCACACCACGGCCATCGGCCTCCTCAACGGGCAGGCGCAGTGTGCCATTCTCCGGCGCACAAGCACACCGCGCGGCTCGCTCTCCTCGCCCCCACGCCACGCCACGCCACGCAGCACAAATGATGCTGTCTCGCAACACGACACACGGTGCGCACACCCCCGACCACGCGGCTCTTAAAAGGCATGGCACCGGCGACATGCGCCGCCCCGGCCCGCATCCGTCGTCTCACGTTCACTGCCGGCCGCGTCTGAGGCTACAACCGCACCACAACAACGGTCCCCTCCCGGCAACACATTTGTTGCACAAACACAACCGCCGAGCGCAGCGCGAGCCACCCACACGCGCCCTCCCCGTCTTTAAAAGCCTCCGCGTCTCCTTTCTCCTTTCGCGCCCCTCCCATCTCCCGAATATGCCAGCAGCGGTGCCACTACCGCGAAACGGACACGCCTTCCGGGCCACATGCAAGGGCACGCCCACCACCAACTACTGCCATATTCGCGGACGCAGTTAGGCAACACGCAACGCACTCTCCACCTACTTTCTCTCTCTCGTCCATTCTCTTTAAAACACACGAACCAACCAACCACGGCTAACACACTTTTTCGCGACACCTTTGACTGCGTTATCTTGACCGTGACGGCAGCTATCGACCTTCCAATTCCCCACTAAACACACACACACCCCTACATACACACCCTTCGCTACACCGGACAACAACAGCGTACACAACAGGAGGGCACACGAAACGGCAGGCAAGGGCAACGCATTCTCATAGATTCCTCCTCCGAGCCATGTCGGCGAACGTTTCATCCGGGAAGGCAATGCAATTCAGCCGTCACCACGGCCGACACCTGCAGCCGCGCCGTAAACGCCTTTCAGTGCGGCTGCAATGCACGGGAACGTTCCGTTGCTATAGACAGCGCCTCTCCGTTTTTCCCTGCTTCGTTTTCCGGTGATTGCTTCTCCATTTTGTTTGTTTTATTACTTTCCGTTCCCCTCCTCCACCATTGTTTCCGTCCCCAACAGTTTTGCTCATTCCACACGTTCTGCCCAGACACGACACTCGACCGATCAAAGGTCAGCCTTTCGTCACCGTTCGCGGCGCCGACGGTGCCACAGTGCGACTGGTGTGAACACCGACACGTTGCCATGACGCCGGTGTACCGCGCCGATATTGACAGTTACTCAGAGCCGCCGGATCGGATCACATCACCGACACACCTGCCATTTCACACCGGGGGACACAGACCAACGAAACGCGTGTACGCCCATAACAACAAACAACGACCGTCGTCGTCTAGCCTCACGCTTACTGTACTCAACCGAACACACGTGCACCGTGAATGACGTGCGTGCGCACAACAGTCCAATCAATCATCAGTCAAACTGCAGAAACGGCTATCATCAAATCAAGGGCCAAATAGGTACACCACCGTGCGTGTCGCCTACCCCACCCGCCCGTACATTTCTTGGCGACTTCGTAATGGATGATAGTACGACACGTCCATTTAAAACGTCACCAACACACACACACCAACGCGCCGTACAGCAAAGGGAATAGTCGACGGCAACACAACATTTCACCCTCGCCATCATGTATGATGTGACAACAGACGGCCGTAACGGTGACATCCAACAATCAATCAATCGCGAGGACTTTCAATTGCAGTCACGTGACTAACCGGGCAGACGGAGACAAAGACATGAATCAGCGCCACAGACAGCACCAACACCTCCTATCGATCTATCTGTGTGTCGACAAACAACCACGCCAAGACTCGTGCACGCATTCCACGTCACACCGGCGGCAACCAAACCCTCGCGGCCGTACCCCAGTAACCACAACCACAACCACATTCGAGACCACACCACCACGGCACAGCAGCACCACCAGCTGCCTCGCAACCAACCAAACCGGGTAGCTATGCCGCCCCTCTCACTCACTCACTCACTCACACACACACAAACAATTCCGCTCTTCCCGCAAAGGCAATTTGGTGGCCCTGAAAAGGGCCGTTTTGCCGCTCTCGCAACGGAGGGAGCTTCCTTCCTTCCTTCCTTCCTTCCTTCCTTCCTTCCAAGAGCCGAAGTAACAACCTCCTCCTTACTTGGAGCTCGTGTACTTGGTCACCGCCTTCGTGCCCTCGCTCACGGCGTGCTTGGCCAGCTCGCCAGGCAGCAAGAGCCGCACAGCCGTCTGGATCTCGCGGGACGTGATGGTCGAGCGCTTGTTGTAGTGCGCCAGGCGAGACGCCTCGGCCGCAATGCGCTCGAAAATGTCGTTCACGAAGCTGTTCATGATGCTCATCGCCTTCGACGAGATGCCCGTGTCGGGGTGCACCTGCTTCAGCACCTTGTAGATGTAGATGGCATAGCTCTCCTTCCTCTTGCGCTTCTTCTTCTTGTCGCCCTTCGAAATGTTCTTCTGCGCCTTGCCGGCCTTCTTGGCGGCCTTCCCGCTAGTCTTGGGCGGCATCTCGAACGTACAACAACAGGCAGCAAGCGCTCCGCTCTAGTCAGCGTCTCCCCACACAGTGGCACCCGCCGCTACCGCAACACCGCACCTTTACCAGCTCGCCCTGTTGCGGCCGCCGACCAATGGGGCGCGCGCGCAACCGGCCGCCGCACCCGAGCCCATAAAGGGACCCCCACCCCGCCGCCGCCGGCACACGCACGCACTCCGCTGCTCGACTCGCTGCGGCTCGCACCGTTACGGTTACGTGTTTAGCGCTTACGCCACTAGCCAAACGCCATGTCCGGACGCGGAAAGGGAGGCAAAGTCAAGGGCAAGTCAAAGTCCCGCTCAAGCAGGGCTGGGCTCCAGTTCCCGGTCGGCAGAATCCACCGCCTCCTGCGCAAGGGAAACTACGCCGAGCGCGTCGGCGCCGGGGCGCCCGTCTACCTCGCCGCCGTCATGGAGTACCTCGCGGCTGAGGTGCTCGAGCTGGCCGGAAACGCGGCCCGCGACAACAAGAAGACGCGCATCATCCCGCGCCACCTGCAGCTCGCCATCCGCAACGACGAGGAGCTCAACAAGCTCTTGTCGGGCGTCACCATCGCACAGGGTGGTGTCCTGCCCAACATCCAGGCCGTCCTGCTGCCAAAGAAGACCGAGAAGAAGGCCTAAACAGGGACCGCGGCGCTGCGCTTGCGTGCTCCCTGCACGCAAACGCAAACGCGCCTTTGCCTTGCCGGCTCGCCTCACAACAATCGGCCCTTTTCAGGGCCACCACACAAACCTACGTCCAAAGCAAAGTTTCCGTCGTCCTCGCCGCACTTTACAACAACGTCCACAGCGCCGGCGCACGTCCGCCATCTTGTCCACAGCCCGTGTGGCCGAACACACACACATTTTTTCTGCACCCCTCCACGCACGCACAGTCGCGTTCCAAACAACGACAACGACATCAATACACCAATAATGTGATGTGATCATTGTTAATATGTTCATATGTTCATAATTAAAAGAGCGCGTAACGGCCCGACGACGGACGACACGCGGGCCGCCGCGCGCGCTCTCCAAACACACAGGCACAGGACAAACCAAACCAAACCAAACAGCTGATCCGATCGATGATCCGGCCCGCGCCACAAACAAACCACGCACACACCGGACTCAGCCGCGCCCTCCCGCATCCATCATCACACACGTCACGTCGAAACTCCAAACGGAACGCACGCACGCAAAGCAACAGAGGCGCACAACAACAACAACAACAACAACAAACACACACACACAGAGGCAGGCAGGCAACACAGACCCTTTCGCACTTTTCAATTTCCGAACAGTGTGGTGGCCCTGAAAAGGGCCGTTTTTCGTCTCTCCCACCAAGCACGGGCAACGGCACGGCCGCGGGAAGGCCACAGCACAGCACACCGGCTGCCTGCCTAACCGCCGAAACCGTACAGGGTGCGCCCCTGCCTCTTCAGGGCGTACACCACGTCCATGGCCGTCACAGTCTTGCGCTTGGCGTGCTCAGTGTACGTCACCGCGTCGCGGATCACGTTCTCCAGGAACACCTTCAGCACTCCGCGGGTCTCCTCGTAGATCAGACCAGAGATGCGCTTCACGCCGCCCCTGCGAGCCAGGCGGCGGATGGCGGGCTTCGTGATGCCCTGGATGTTGTCGCGCAACACCTTGCGGTGCCGCTTGGCGCCACCCTTGCCCAGCCCCTTTCCTCCCTTGCCGCGGCCTGTCATTCTTCCTCCTCCTCAAGCAACAAAAAAAGCACAAGCGGCAGCTCCTCACCCGGCGCTAGCGAGTCGGCTACGGTGCGCCGTGAGCAAAAAAAAAGGATGGGGCCCCTCCACGCCCGCACCAACGTGGTGACCAACACAAAAGTTTTACTGTCACCTCCGTAAGCATGTTAGTTTTGAATCAGGCGTCACAGGATGCAGGCTGTGATGTTATCCATGCGTCTGGGTAAGGCTACTCATTAACATGGTCCATCAGGAGATAGTAGTGGTCGAAAACGATCGAAGGGTAGCGGTTTTAAGAGCAGAGGAAAAAAAGTGCCAAGGCCAGCGCCAAGGGAAAAAAACCTCTGCGACAGTAGGACGGGTGGTAAGGGCAGTAGCGGCTTGCTAGCTG
Organism: Schistocerca nitens; assembly: GCF_023898315.1. Lineage (NCBI taxonomy): Eukaryota > Metazoa > Arthropoda > Insecta > Orthoptera > Acrididae > Schistocerca > Schistocerca nitens. The sequence continues at coordinate 21,978 of NW_026046021.1, forward strand.
CGACAGAGCATGCAAGGTGAGGGGGGTTAGCGTGAGGTATCGTGCAACGTTACCTATGTACTGCGTGGTTGTTAGCTGGGGCAGTCCGGTGCTGCGGCTGGGCTCGCTTGTAGTCTCCTGGGCCGGCCGCAATGGCTTACTCCCTGTAACATAAAAATTCGGCGCGGCAGGGCGGCGACGCTTCTGCGATGAAGACTGGCCTGTTGGCTCCTCGACCCCTTGCGGGGCCCGGTCCCGTAGCAGTCGGCGTCGCCAGCGGCTCCTCTGCGGCGGCGGTTGTCTTCTTCTTCTTTGCGCCTCTCACCCGCGCTGCTGCTGGAACAAGAGCTGGGATAGGCGCGCGAACGTCCTTCTGCGAGGTCGCAGGAGTGTTCGCAGGTACGACTGCGCTGAGGCCTTGGGCGAAAACTGCTCGCAGTTGCCTCAAGGCCTCTTCCTTCTCTGCAGCCACGGCGGCTGCGAAGGCAGCCCTCTCCGCCGCCATGACGGCTTTGAGGGCTGCTGTGGCCTCCTTCACGGCGGTGCCGAGTTCGAGGCCACTTCTCTTCGCAGGAAGGCGAGCTGCGTCCTGGCTGCCCGTTTCCGAGCGGCCGTCCCTGCCCCTGGCAGGTGGATCTGCTGCTGCGCCGTCCCTCAGCTGCGCCGGGCTGTTCTGCGCCCTACGCCGTTTCCGGCGTCGTCTTCTCTTCTGCTGCTGCGTCGGTGCGGCCGCGGCCGCTTCGCCGCCCCCGGCACGGCCGCGGCTTGAGAAAGCCGAACAGCCGCGCCAACTGGCGACGTGCGGGCCGCCACACCGGACACATGTCGGCAGAGCGTTGCTGCCGCGGTCGCAGGCGCGGCTGTCGTGCTCACCTGAGCACTTGACGCACCGCGCCGCGTTGCGGCAATACTTCGCAACATGGCCCTCGCCCTGGCACCTGAAGCACTGGGGCGGAGGATCCATGGCGGTCGGGAGAGCCTCCGTCGTAACCGGGAAGCCCAGCAACTTCCGCAAGTCGAAGATGTCACTCCCGCCGTCGACCGTTTGCACGGTCACGGCATAGAGCGGCGCCCTCTTCCTGTTGGTTCGGTTGTGCAACCTTGCGGCTGCACTACCAAACCCGGCTCGCAGCAGCCCTTCCCGGACCGCTGCCTCATCACAGCACCAAGGCAACCCCCTGAGGAGTGCCTTAGTCGTCTTCATCCTTCCTACGGAAGGTGCCTTCTCACGCGCCGGCGGCGCGTCGACGATGTGGTCGGCCACTGCGACCTTGATCGCCCTGTGGTCGGCCACGTTTGCGGCTCGAACGCAGATCAGCGAGTCTGTATCGACAGACTCGTAGACCACCTCGTTCCGAGCGCAGCTCGTCATGGTGTCGAACAGCGCTGTCCACCCGCCTTTGCACTTGACGTACAAAGGGGGGACAGGCCGCGACTCGTCTTCTCTGGAGTTCCTTGCACGGTCGGCAGACTCAGTGAGTTGCACAACCGAAGGACCCATCGTAGCGGCAGGTTTCCTCTGCGTACGCTTCTTTCCCATGCTGCGAGGCGCGGAACACGACAATTTGCACGCGTTGTCAAAACAACGCACGACAATTTGCTCTCCGCAGCGCCCACAGCACAGAAAACCTCTTCTCGAGCTCTCAACGGCCGAGTAAGCGAAGCGCGCAACACCAGCGATGCGCTCACCTCGCCAGCTCAGGCCGGCGCCGTGAGCGCGCGCCGCCCCCCTATATAGACTCTGGCCCGCCCTCCCCCCACCACGCGCACCGAGGGCATATAAGCGCAGCACGGGCCCGCGCGGGCCCGTTGTCAAGGCAGCACCGGACGCTTCGCTACCGCACGCACCGCTAACCGCTATGGCCCGCACAAAGCAAACGGCCCGCAAGTCCACCGGCGGAAAGGCGCCGCGCAAACAGCTCGCCACCAAGGCGGCGAGGAAGAGCGCGCCCGCCACCGGCGGCGTCAAGAAGCCCCACCGCTACAGGCCGGGCACCGTCGCCCTGCGAGAAATCAGGCGCTACCAGAAGAGCACAGAGCTGCTCATCCGCAAGCTGCCGTTCCAGCGCCTAGTGCGCGAGATCGCCCAGGACTTCAAGACCGACCTGCGCTTCCAGAGCTCCGCAGTCATGGCCCTGCAGGAGGCCAGCGAGGCCTACCTCGTCGGCCTCTTCGAAGACACCAACCTGTGCGCAATCCACGCCAAGCGCGTCACCATCATGCCCAAGGACATCCAGCTCGCGCGCCGCATCCGCGGCGAGCGCGCCTAAACCGCTTAGCCGCGGCACGGCACCGCACGCGCGCAACACAAAAAAAACGGCCCTTTTCAGGGCCACTAACATCTCTCCGTCGCGAGCAAAACTTTTGTCGGTCTTGCCGCCCAGCCTCTCTCTCTAGCCCCGTTAAAACAACCACCACAATTCCCCACCCTCCCTCCCGTACACAGCCGCTCTCGCCAACAATCACAATCGACGTCATCCCACCCCACCCCTTCAAATACACACAAACAAACAGCCGGACGACGTCACCACGGGTGGCTGGCCGCCGCCGTCTCCGAGGCGCCACCGCGCCTTCCCAATTCCCGCCGGCCACTTCCACGTCTCAACGTCCCCGTCCCCCTTTCACACAGAGAGGACACACACATAACAAACAAGACGCGCCATCCGCAAAGCAAGCAAACAAACAGAGTCTCCAGAAACATGAGAAACCAACCGTCGGCCGCCGCACAAAATACAAAACACAAAACAAAACGGCCACAACCGCTCCGCTACCGCGCGCCGCCGCCTACCGCCACCGGCCCCACAATCCAACCACCACGGCACGCACACAGTACCCACAAGGGTCATACAGAAACGCCACACAAACACCAACCAACCCCACACACACACACACACCCCGGCGCATGCACGCACGGCCACCCAAACAAGACAACACAACGCGCCAAGCACGACAATCAACGCCTTCCCGACGTCCTCTGATGGCCCTGAGAAGGGCCGTTTTGGGCCGCGCGCAGCCGTGCCATCGCGCGCCACTAGACGACGCGGGGGAGGGGGGTGGGGGACGACGGGGTCAAGCGCCAGCCCTTCCCTTCCTTCCCCTTTCCTTTCTTTACTTTAACTTCACTTCTTCTTCTTGGGCGAAGCCTTCGCCTTAGACGGCGTCGTCGCCTTCTTCGGGCGCGGCGCCTTCGGCTTCTTCGTCGGAACCTTCGCGGCCTTCTTCGCCTTCGACGGCGACTTGGCCTTGGCCGGCTTGGCCGCAGCCGCCTTCTTCGCACCCGCGGGAGCCGCCGACGCCGCAGACGCCTTCTTGGCGGCGCCCGCCTTCCGACCGGTCGCCGCCTTCACGCCACCAGCCTTCTTTGCGCCGGCCGCACGGGCGCCCTTCTTCTCCTTGCTGGCCGGAGCGGCGCGCTTCTTCTTCGCACCGCCGGCACGGGCCTTGCCGCCCTCGGCCGCCCCGCCGCCGGCGCCGGCAAGCTTGAAAGAGCCGGACGCGCCCTTCCCCTTCGTCTGCACCAGCTCGCCAGCCACGACGGCCGACTTGAGGTACTTCTTGATAAAGGGCGCCAGCTTCTCCGCGTCCAGCTTGTAGTGCGCGGCAATGTACTTCTTGATCGCCTGCAGCGACGAGCCGCCGCGCTCCTTCAGACTCTTGATGGCGGCCGTCACCATCTCAGAGGTGCGCGGGTGCGCAGGCTTGGCGCGCGGCTTCTTCGCAGACGCCGCAGACTTGGCCTTCTTCGTCGTGCCGGTGGCGGCGGGTGCCGCAGCAGTCTCGTTCGTAGCCGCCTGATCTGCCATTATTTCGACGACGCGCGTACACACACGAGAGCGAGAGCGAGAGCGGCAGGCGGCAAGCACGGCGGCAGAGAATAGCCGCCGCGCCGCCAGGCCCAGCCAGTGTCGCGGGCGGGCGCGGACGGCCGAGAGAGCGGCCGCCACTCTGCGCGCCGCCGCGCCGCGCCTCCCGCGCTTGCTACCGCCCAACGTCCGACAGCCTGTGCGGACCAGCCCCAAACCTGCGCCGCAACCACCCGCGCCGTTCAAACCACCGAGGATGGGGCTACACACGGCCACACCACAGTCGCCAACCAGTCGCCACGGCAGCGCCGCAAACCACGGCCAAACTGCAGCTACCGCGCGCTACAGCCTGGCTCGGCCCGCCGAGAATCGCCGCCCCCGCCCACATGCCGCCCCCACAGCCCCAGCCGACGACCCGCCACAATGGCCAAACCTTCGGCAAAAGTGCCACACCGTCGCCGCGCCAGCCCGGCCAGCGCGGCCGCCGCCACAGCCACACAAGCGGAGGCGTGCGGCGATGCCGGCCGTGCAAACGCACCTCCGCCGCCCCATCGCCCTCCCACCGTTTCCCGATCGGCCCGCAGCCGTCGGGCCACCTCGCCCGCCAACATTCGCGCCCCTTTCTCACAAAATTGCCCGCCGCAAACAAAACGGGCGCCGCCTGCGCAACATCGGCACCGGCCAACCGAGCGCCGCCGCCCCTCGCCGCTTACGCGAGGGGGGCTGACCGCCGTCCGCAACTACAGACACACCGAATCTGCCTCCAAGCACACACGACAGCCGACCTCCTACATTTATACGCCGCAAGCCACCCAACGGTGTGTGGCGGAGGGCACTTTTTACGTTACGTGCCACTGTCGTCATTGCCTCCCTTTGCCGTTCCAGTCGCGTATGGTTCGCGGGAACAACGACTGTCTGAAAGCCTCCGTGCGCGCTCGAATCTCTCTACTTTTACTACATTCGGGATCTCCTCGGGAGGTATATACGTACGGGGAAGCAATATATTCGATACCTCATCCGGAAACGCACCCTCTCGAAAACCTGGCGAGCAAGCTACACCGCGATGCAGAGAGCGCCTCCCTTGCAGAGTCTGCCACTTAACTATCACGGTTACCACATAACCCTGTGACGAAACGTTGGACCTTTCTCTATCTCCTCCGTCAACCCGACCTGCTACGCATCCCACACTGGTGGGCAACACTCACGTATGGGTCGGTCGAACGCGTGTTTTTGTAAGCCACCTCCTTTGTTGATGGACTACATTTTTGCTAAGCATTCTCCCAGTGCATCTCAACCTGGTACCCGCCTTACCAACAATTACTTTTATCTGATCATCATTCCACTTCCAAATCATTCCGCACGCATACTCCCAGATACATATTTTACAGACGTCACAGCTACCAGTGTTTGTCCCGCTATCATATAATCAATCATACAATAAACGATCCTTCTTTCTGTATATTCGCAATACATCACATTTGTCTATGTTAAGGGGACAGTTGCCACTCCCTGCACCGGGTGCCTATCCGCTGCCGATCGTCCTGCAACCTCTCTGTATACTACATACAGCACATCATCCGCGAAACGACGCATGGAACGTCCGGCACTATCTACTAGCTCATTTATATGATATGAATTGTGAAAAGCAATGGTCCCATAACACTCCCCCGTGGCACGCCAGGGGTTACTTTAACGTCTGTAGACGTCTGTCTCTCCATTGATAACAACATGCTGTGTTCCGTCTGCTAACATCTCGTCAATCCAGCCACACAGTTGGTCTGATATTCTGTAGACTCTTACGTCGTTTATCAGGCGACGGTGCGGAGCTGTATCGAACGCCTTCCGGACGTCAACGACAATGGCATCCACCTGGGAGCCTGTATCTCATATTTTCTGGGTCTCATGCGCAAATAAAGCGAGCTGGGGGTCTCACACACGATCGCTGTTTCCGGAATCCAACATGGATTCCTACATAGTAGACTCTGGAGTTTCCACAAACGACATGATACTCGAGCAAACAACATGTTCTACAACACATCGACGTCAGAGATATGGGTCTATGGTTTTTGCGCATCTGCTCGACGACTGGGACTACCTGTGCTCTTTTCCAATCATTTGGAACCCTCCCTTCCTCTCCAGAGACTTGCGGTACACGGCTGTTAGAAGGGGGGCAGGTTGTTTCGCGTACCCTGTGTAGGAATCGCGAATTGGTAATCCCGTCGGGTCCGGCGGACTTTCCCATTCCTCCTTGGACACTTATTTCGATGTCAGCCGGTTTCTCGTTCGTGCGAGCATTTAGAGACGGAACTGCAGTGCGGTCCGTCCTCTGTGAAACAGCTTTGGAAACAGGTGTTTAGGTATTTCACAGCTTTACGCGTGTCATCCTCTGTTTCAATGCCATCACCATGCCGGAGTGTCTGGATATGCTGTTTCGAGCCACTTACTGATTCAACGCAAGACCGGAACGTCCTAGCATTTTCTGTCAACGTCGGTACATAGGGTTTGTTCTACTTTCGAATTCACTGAACGCTTCACGCATAGCCCTCCTTACGCTCACACTTTGGACATCGTTTAGCTTCTGTTTGTCTCGGAGGTTTTGGCTGCGTTTAAACTTTGGGTGAAGCTCTCTTTGCTTTCGCAACAGTTTCCTAACGTTGTTGTTGTAGTATACCACGGTGGGTTTTTTTTCCCATCCCTCACAGTTCGACACTCGGCACGTACCTGTCTAAAAACGCATTTTTACCATTGCCTTGCACTTTCTCCATGAACACTCAACATTGTCAGTGTCGGAACAGGCATTTGCCTTTTCATCTGTCGGGTCGTCTGCAAATCTGCCTTCTATTACTCTTGCTAGCCAAAACAGATAGATACACCGTCCTCCCTGCAACGGCCTTATGATCACTGCGTCCCTGTTCTGCACATACAGAGTCGAAACACGTTCGGGTCTGTTTGTCATCCGTAGGTCCACGATGTTATCTCCACGAGTCGGTTCTCTGTTCATTTTGCTCGAGGTGATTTTCGGACAGTGCACTCAGTATAATGTCACTCGATGCTCTCTGTCCCCCTACCACCCGTCCTGAACATCATCTGAGTGTCCCAGTCTATATCGGGTAAATTGAAATCTCCACCTAAGACCCTAACATGCTGAGGAAAATGTATGTGAAATGTGTTTCCAAAATCCGTCTCTCCGTTGTTCTGCCACTAATGCTGCTGCGTCGGGAGGTCGGTCAAAGGAGCCAATTATTATTAAACCTAGCTCGGTTGTTGGGTGTAACCTCCACCCACAATATTTCACAGGAACCATCCACCTCTACTTCACTACAGGATCAAAACTACTACTCAAACAGCGACGAACACACCACCACCGGTTGCATGCAATCGAGCCTTTCTAAAACACCGTCTGTACCTTTGTGACAATTTCGGCAGAATTTATCCCTGGCGTCAGCCAGCTTTCTGTACCTTATCACGATTGCAGAGCTTCGGTGCTTTCTCTGTCAGCGCTTGCGGTTCCGGTACTGTACCAACGCAGCTTCGACAGTTGACAATTAACAAACGATACCGATTGCTGCTTGGTCCCCGCACCCGTTGAGGCTGCTGTTGCCCCCTTTCTGTACTTGCCCAAGGCCATCTAACCTAACAAAACCGCCCAGCCCACGCCACACAACCCCTGCTACCCGTGTAGCCGCTTGTTGCGTGTAGTGCTCTCCACCTAAGACTATAACATGCCTTCGACATTCGCAGTGTACAACACCTTAGGTTAGGGTTGGCGTCGCTTGGGTTAGGTTAGGTTACGTTAGGTGGACGTGGGTTAGGTTAAGGGTTAAAGTTAGGTTAGGCGTCAAAGTTAGGTTAAGCGTTCGGACGTGAGGCGTCAGGTGGCCGCACCTACCTTACGGCCGGACATCTTAGGTTAGGCTAAGGGCGCCGAGGTCACGTTACGTTCACCTTCGGGCGCCACACGTAGCTGTCACAGGTAGGTAGTAGTTCGGTCGGTCGGTCGTCGGCAAGCCGCAAAAAACTACAGACGACGTCGACAACAAGACCGAGCAGGAGGCAGATATATACCGAGCGCCAAAGAGACCGACCACACACACACACACACACACACACACAAAACAACAAACACCACCCACCGGCCAAAGGGGCACCAAAAAAACCCACAAAGCCGAGCACCACACGTCGCGACCAGAGGCAACCCGCAACCGCAACGGCGCTTTCCGCACCGGGCCGGATGCACGTACGACAACACCGCTACCCGTACACAAGGCCTCCCATTGCACACAGCCGCTCTGTGTTCAACATCATCAATGGCGCGCCCGCGGCTCGTCGCGGTCGCAGCCATGACGCCGCCGCCACTTTTGCACCAACACATTCACGCACCGCAAAACAGCTCGCCGACCCACCGACACAGCACAGCCGACAAACAAAAACAACCGCGGCGGCGGCAACAAAACAAAACAAACACCTCGCACCAAGCGTCCGACAGAAAACAAACGGACAGGCACACAGGCCTCTGCTAACGACCACGACACAGCGGCACGCTGCCCCTTTCCCGCCACTCTCGATTCACAGCGCACGCGACCCCGTCGTCGACGACGACACGCGACGGGCTCGCTTCCCGCAACCTACACCTTTCCGCCACTACGCACGGCTCCACCCGACGCCCGTCGCAACGGCACTACTGCACGCACTATCACCCCCGCCGCCGCCGCCGCCGCCGCCGCCTCCTCCTCTCTCCCCCTTCCCGTACACAACAACACAGCCAAAAACACACTCACGACCCAAACATAACAACATGGCACGTGCATCGGCGCACACCCCCAACCAGTCACCGTCGACACAACCACACGCAAGGCACGGAAAAACCGGCGTCCTTCCACGTTGCCATCAAAGCAGCACAAACAACCACACAGGAGGAACCACCAACAACTGCCGGCCGGCCGGCAACCACCAAACGCACATTCCCGCTCGCCACCACACACCTCTCGGCAGCCGTTTCGCAAAGACATGACATGACATGACGCGACATCATCGCATCACGGGCGACGCACGCACACCGACCCACTTTCCCGCCCGTCTCTCTCTCTCTTTTTCTTCCGACGCCTTCGGCCGAGCACACACGTACGTGGCACAACGCCCAACACAGTCACACACAGTCGACAGGCGCACGCCCAGGCACGCAACGACGCAGCGCAGCAAAGGCGCCCGCGACACATACCTCCTCTCCCGTCTCGCCGCCGACCGCCAGCCAGCCACTCGCAATGTGCACTGGCCAACCGGACACACGTCCACCGCGCCGCCTCCGACCACCCGCCAGGGGGCGCTCACGTCCGCGACAACAGCGCGGCCCGCCGCCGGGCGGGCCCAGCCCGGCCCAGGCGGCGCGCGCTGCTCTGCACTCGGCGCGCCGCGCCACACATCCTGCTGCAGACCGGGCTCGTCTCTCTGTACGCGTCTGCGTCTGCCCGCATCTCATCTTCCTGCGCATCAACACAAACGAGGCCACGTGAGCAAACCCCCGTCACAACGCCACATCACGCACTGCCTTGTCGACCGCCTAAATAAATGCACTCACCCACCAGCCATCCGCTTCGTCCTCTTCTTGCTTACTCGTTGTTCGTCGTTGTTGCTGCTGCACCAGCACCAGCACCAGCACCGGCGGCGGCGGCGGCGGCGGCGGCGGCGGCGGCGGCGGCGGCGGCGGCGGCAGCGGCAGCGGCAGCGCACACAGCCCCCAGCCGGCCGCATCCGAGGGGGCCCCGCCGCCAGCGTCGCCTCCTTGGGCACAGGTGCGGTGCTGTGGCCGCCCATCCAACCGCATTTGCTGGCCGTCCCAGCCGCCAGGCAGGCGTTCCCACTGCCGCGCACCGCCTCTGCTGCAGAAGACGAACAAACGAAACGTACAAACATACACGCACCCGAAGCGTGGCCACACACGGACGGGACCGACAGGCTCCAAGGCGACCAAACGATGGAAAAACAAACACAAAAACAAAAGACACGCGAGCGAGCGAGCAAGCACGCAGTCGCCTCGCCTCTGTCCTCCCGCCCCCGCCCTTCTCCCCACCACATGCCCACAAACACCACCGCCTGCCCGCATCTCCACATTCGCCCCCTCCATTTGTTCCCTTGCGTTCGTTCCTTCCTTCCTTCCATGTGTCTGCGTGCGCGGCGCCTCTCCAACATCCGCCGTCCGTCCGTCCCGTTTTCGCCGTACCACACGCCACCGTCGGCGCCGCCTCGCCTCCTCCCAGTCCACCACCGCCGCCGCCCCTGTCCGCCCCGCACACCACCATACACCGCTGCTTGTCCCGGCCGTTGCCACCAAAGGCGCCAGCCGCAAACCGCGCCAAACGCCGCAGCGCGCGTGCGTCCTTCCTTCTTGCTTGCTTCTCCGTGCCGACGCTGCCTCTATTCCCGCACCCATTCGGCCGACAAGCACTGGCGTCGACGACACAGCCGTTGGGCTCCGGCACTGCGCGTACCGGAGTTACACGCGCACCCCCCCTCGCGAACGCACGACTCATTCTCTTTGTTGTTTCTCCTCTTTCTTACGTCTTCGTTTCTTGTTTGTTTGTTTGTTTGTTTTTTTTTTTTTCCTCCCACCGCCGCATGTGACACAATGGCCTCCCTCCCCCTTTCGTTCGTTGTCGCCGCTTTGTTTCTCTTTCTCATTGGTGCACGTCCGACGCGCTCCATTTCCACCACACCACGGCCATCGGCCTCCTCAACGGGCAGGCGCAGTGTGCCATTCTCCGGCGCACAAGCACACCGCGCGGCTCGCTCTCCTCGCCCCCACGCCACGCCACGCCACGCAGCACAAATGATGCTGTCTCGCAACACGACACACGGTGCGCACACCCCCGACCACGCGGCTCTTAAAAGGCATGGCACCGGCGACATGCGCCGCCCCGGCCCGCATCCGTCGTCTCACGTTCACTGCCGGCCGCGTCTGAGGCTACAACCGCACCACAACAACGGTCCCCTCCCGGCAACACATTTGTTGCACAAACACAACCGCCGAGCGCAGCGCGAGCCACCCACACGCGCCCTCCCCGTCTTTAAAAGCCTCCGCGTCTCCTTTCTCCTTTCGCGCCCCTCCCATCTCCCGAATATGCCAGCAGCGGTGCCACTACCGCGAAACGGACACGCCTTCCGGGCCACATGCAAGGGCACGCCCACCACCAACTACTGCCATATTCGCGGACGCAGTTAGGCAACACGCAACGCACTCTCCACCTACTTTCTCTCTCTCGTCCATTCTCTTTAAAACACACGAACCAACCAACCACGGCTAACACACTTTTTCGCGACACCTTTGACTGCGTTATCTTGACCGTGACGGCAGCTATCGACCTTCCAATTCCCCACTAAACACACACACACCCCTACATACACACCCTTCGCTACACCGGACAACAACAGCGTACACAACAGGAGGGCACACGAAACGGCAGGCAAGGGCAACGCATTCTCATAGATTCCTCCTCCGAGCCATGTCGGCGAACGTTTCATCCGGGAAGGCAATGCAATTCAGCCGTCACCACGGCCGACACCTGCAGCCGCGCCGTAAACGCCTTTCAGTGCGGCTGCAATGCACGGGAACGTTCCGTTGCTATAGACAGCGCCTCTCCGTTTTTCCCTGCTTCGTTTTCCGGTGATTGCTTCTCCATTTTGTTTGTTTTATTACTTTCCGTTCCCCTCCTCCACCATTGTTTCCGTCCCCAACAGTTTTGCTCATTCCACACGTTCTGCCCAGACACGACACTCGACCGATCAAAGGTCAGCCTTTCGTCACCGTTCGCGGCGCCGACGGTGCCACAGTGCGACTGGTGTGAACACCGACACGTTGCCATGACGCCGGTGTACCGCGCCGATATTGACAGTTACTCAGAGCCGCCGGATCGGATCACATCACCGACACACCTGCCATTTCACACCGGGGGACACAGACCAACGAAACACGCGTGTACGCCCATAACAACAAACAACGACCGTCGTCGTCTAGCCTCACGCTTACTGTACTCAACCGAACACACGTGCACCGTGAATGACGTGCGTGCGCACAACAGTCCAATCAATCATCAGTCAAACTGCAGAAACGGCTATCATCAAATCAAGGGCCAAATAGGTACACCACCGTGCGTGTCGCCTACCCCACCCGCCCGTACATTTCTTGGCGACTTCGTAATGGATGATAGTACGACACGTCCATTTAAAACGTCACCAACACACACACACCAACGCGCCGTACAGCAAAGGGAATAGTCGACGGCAACACAACATTTCACCCTCGCCATCATGTATGATGTGACAACAGACGGCCGTAACGGTGACATCCAACAATCAATCAATCGCGAGGACTTTCAATTGCAGTCACGTGACTAACCGGGCAGACGGAGACAAAGACATGAATCAGCGCCACAGACAGCACCAACACCTCCTATCGATCTATCTGTGTGTCGACAAACAACCACGCCAAGACTCGTGCACGCATTCCACGTCACACCGGCGGCAACCAAACCCTCGCGGCCGTACCCCAGTAACCACAACCACAACCACATTCGAGACCACACCACCACGGCACAGCAGCACCACCAGCTGCCTCGCAACCAACCAAACCGGGTAGCTATGCCGCCCCTCTCACTCACTCACTCACTCACTCACTCACACACACACAAACAATTCCGCTCTTCCCGCAAAGGCAATTTGGTGGCCCTGAAAAGGGCCGTTTTGCCGCTCTCGCAACGGAGGGAGCTTCCTTCCTTCCTTCCTTCCTTCCTTCCTTCCTTCCTTCCAAGAGCCGAAGTAACAACCTCCTCCTTACTTGGAGCTCGTGTACTTGGTCACCGCCTTCGTGCCCTCGCTCACGGCGTGCTTGGCCAGCTCGCCAGGCAGCAAGAGCCGCACAGCCGTCTGGATCTCGCGGGACGTGATGGTCGAGCGCTTGTTGTAGTGCGCCAGGCGAGACGCCTCGGCCGCAATGCGCTCGAAAATGTCGTTCACGAAGCTGTTCATGATGCTCATCGCCTTCGACGAGATGCCCGTGTCGGGGTGCACCTGCTTCAGCACCTTGTAGATGTAGATGGCATAGCTCTCCTTCCTCTTGCGCTTCTTCTTCTTGTCGCCCTTCGAAATGTTCTTCTGCGCCTTGCCGGCCTTCTTGGCGGCCTTCCCGCTAGTCTTGGGCGGCATCTCGAACGTACAACAACAGGCAGCAAGCGCTCCGCTCTAGTCAGCGTCTCCCCACACAGTGGCACCCGCCGCTACCTTTTTTTTTTTTTTTTTTTTTTTTTTTTTTTTTTTTTTTTTTTTTTTTTTTTTTTTTTTTTTTAGTGTCACAGTGTTGTTGAACAGGCTTATCGGCTTCGCCGATTTTCCGTGTATTGATGTAGTTGTGTTTAGGTAGTGCTGTTGGGGCACCATTTATTCGCTTTGGGGGTCAGGATTGTGATTTTTGAACTTAAAAGTTCACCAATCCGCCGCCCTTGGTGGGGTACTGCGCCTTGCAAGAAGGCTTGGTTGATTCTCCTTCCTCTCCTCTTGGTCCGTGGTGTTGTTGTTGCGGCTGGGATGCCGCTTTCCTCTTTGTCCATGGTGGTCAGCGTCTGCTTGCCGCTTGATTGTGGTCCAGCGTCTGCATGTCGCTAGATTGTGGTTCAGCGTCTGCTTGCCGCTAGATTGTCTCTCGCAATGCGAACTACTTGGTCTGGTTTAAGGTGGTTGGTGAGATTGAATTTGCTTCTAACTGGGTGTTGGGGTGTATTTCCTGATTTAATCTGTGGGGTCCTCTGTGATGGATCGTGGCACTCTCTGTTTGTGCCAGGTTTTAGGTCTTTGGGTGCCTACGTCTGTCAGGTGTCTGCAGCTATTTCTGATGTTGTCTATTTTTTGAAAAGTTTTTGTAGTCAGTTTCCTAATTGTTTGATCAAGTGTGTCCATTTCCAGCTGTTCATGTAGATGGGATATTCTAGTCCAGTAGGGTGCTCCTAGAATCCACCTGAGCACTTTGTTTTGCACTACCTGCAATTCATATTTTCTAGTTTGGCAAGCCACTGCCCATGATGAGCATCCATATGTCATTGTGGGCAGCACCGTTGTCTTATATAGTGTCCGTTTTGTTTCAGTTTTTAGGTTCTTGCTCTTGAAGAGAGGGTAGAGTGCCTTGGCTAGTTTTAGTGCTTTTGTCTTCTTCTCTCTGATGTGGTGGTGGTACAGCAGTTTTCTGTCCAGCGTCACGCCAAGGTACTTGACTTCGTCCCTCCAGGGTAACTCCTGGGCGTTGAGCCGCAGATGGTTTTGTAGGATTGGTCGCTTTCGGGTGAAGTAAATGGCGGTTGTTTTTGCGGCGTTTAGCTGAAGCTTGTTTGTTCTACACCAGTTTTCCACGCGATTGAGTTGTCGTTGTAGTCTGCCAATGGATACATGCTGCCGATGTTCACTGGTGTAGAACGCCGTGTCGTCAGCGAATTGGGCGATGTGGACTCCTTCCTCCAAGGGAATGTCATTGGCGTAGATGTTGAATAGAGTCGGCGAGAGGACAGACCCTTGGGGGATGCCCGCCATCAGCTGGCGACGAGTGGAACGTTTGCCATCCACCTCAACCACGAAATGCCTCTCATTTAAGTAACTGTCAAGTAGCTTGGCGTAGACATCTGGGATTGATGTTTGGTGTAGTATCTTCCAGATTAAGTTGTTATGCCACACCTTGTCGAAGGCTTTTTCCCAGTCAAGGAACACGGCTGCGGTAGATTTTTGCAAGTTCATATTTGCTGCTATGTGTTCGGTGACGCGGAGCACTTGGAGTTCTGCTGACACCTTCTTCTGGAAACCGAATTGCTCGGCTCTTAGTGTGTTATTGTCTGTCAGGGATGGTTGGAGACGTTGTAGTAGGATCCTCTCAAACAGCTTCCCCATGGTCTGTAATAGGCTGATAGGTCTGTTGTTTGAAGGGATTTTTGGGTCTTTGCCGGCTTTCGGTATGGTGATCAGTTTGGCTATTTTCCAGGAGGAGGGAAAGTACGACAGTTGCAAACATTTATTGAATATCTTGGTTAGGAGGACTATTGGCTTACGTGGGAGATTTTTTAGATGCATATGGGTTATTTTGTCGAGTCCAGGTGCAGAACCCCCCTTTCTCTTTCGTATTTCCTTCCTGATCTCAGTTGGGGTGGTTAGCTGCGGTGTTGTGGAGGGTGGCGTAGTCCTCAGTGTTTCGATGGTCTGTTTAATTTTGTCTTCTTGGTCTTGGTCGTCGCGTGTCTGTACGTCGTGGGATGGGAGGGTGTTTTGTTCTTCAAAGGTGTCAGCGAGTAACTCGGCCTTCGACAAGGCGTCGTAGATTGTGCCCTGATTGCCTGTCATGGCTCTTTTCGGTGGTTGGGCGGCTCGTATGTTCCTTACAACCTTCCATTCGTCGGTGGTTTGAAGGTTGAAAGAATCCATTTTGTCCGCCCATACTTCCGCACGCCATTCCGTTAACCGTTTCTGTAGCTCGCGCATTAGTTGGTTGGCGGTGGTACGGTCTCTTGGGTCGCGAGTTTGTTGCCAGCGCCTTTTGGCTTTGTTTTTGATGTAACGGAGATCACGGAGGAGGGGTGGGAGTTCGAATTTATTGCTGGGTTGGTTGGTTATGGTTGTTGACTGGCGTGAAACTGTTTGGATTTGAGTGGTGAGTGATTCTATTGCTGAGTCGATCTCGTCCGTTGTGTTGAGCTGGATGTCTGGGCGGATGGTCGCTGTTAGTGAAGTCCGGTATAAGTCCCAGTCGGTTTTGAATGTTTGGTGCTGTGGTGGCGGTGGTGGCATGAGTCTGTGGAATTTTACCAGTACAGGCTTGTGGTCAGAGGACAGGTCGTCCTGCACATCCAAGTGAATGTTGTCTGTTATTCCCTTGGTCACAACGATGTCCAGGACGTCAGGCCTCTGATGTGGCATTAGCGGGACGTGGGTGGGGTCGTCAGGACCCCAGACTGTGATTTGAAGTGCTTCTTCTAGGCTTACTAGTTTGTTGCCCTTCGGGTTTGCCACTCGGGAGTTCCAGAATGGGTGTTTTGCATTTAGGTCACCCCCAAGTAGCACCCTCGGATGGAGGTCAAATATCTGGCGTAGTTCGTTTTCGCGAAGTTCTCTGTTTGGGGCAAGGTATGCAGTCCCAATCAGCAGAACTCCGAGGGTTGTATTGATATTTAACAAGGTGGTTTCTATTTCTTCTAGTGCAGGGGTTTCTACTATGTCGTGCGTGATATTGTTTTTGATAAAAATCGCTGTGCCACCGCCTCTCTGGTGTTGTCTGTCGGTTCTGTAAGTGGCCATGTTTCTGAGTCGGAAGGTGTCAGGTGGACGTAGGTGGGTTTCAGTTACGAGCATAATGTCGATGTCGTTCTCAGTGATAAATGCTTGTACTTCAGTCTTTTTGCCTTTTATGCCATTGGCATTCCAGATGCATAATGTCATGTTCCGTTTGGGTGTTCTGCGACCTGCCATAACTACTCTATGATGGTAAATACTGCCTCCATCAGTATTAGTGCTTTGGTGGCCTTGTCGTTTGTTTCTCGGAGTTTTTGAGCGGTGAGTTTGACTGTGTTCAGCAGTCGCTGCTTGTCGAAGAGCTTGAGGGTGCTGAGTATTTCGCCTATATCTGCTCCCAGTTCAGTTTGAAAGGGAGTTTGGCCTGGTTCTGTGTTTTGAGGTGGTGCTAGTTGTTCGCTATTTGGTGGTGGTGCTGGTTGTATAGTTTCTGGAGCAGATGGCTGATTTGGTACTGTTGTGGTTTTCGCCGGGTGGCTTCCTTGTAGGTGTGTAGCTTCCATTTGTGTTGGCTTTGTTGTTGATGGTGGTACTTGCTCGACTTCGGTGGATTTTGAGCTGTGCCCTGTCTCCCTTGGCTTCGGGATTGGTACACGTTCCCTGGGCTCGGGAGTAGGCGGTGGTTTTGAGGGCCCTTGGATTGGCGTCTTGGTATTATCCCTGCTTTCTACCTGGGTGAGCACTGGTGTCAGCTGCTTCGGAGAGACGGCGTTTGCATATGTGCGGGCTGTTGGTTGATCGAGTTGCTGTTGAGACCTACTGCTTCCTGGTTGTGGTGCTTGGGTGGTAAGTTGCCTGGCCTCTTGGGTTCCTGTGGTTCAGGTATTCTTTGGCGCTGTACTGCATTTTGGAGCTGACTAGCCCGCTTGGGTGCGTGTGTGTGTTGTACGGATCGTGTTGTTGGTAGGAAGGGTTTCAGTTTGCTCTGATAGACTTCGCAGCCTTTGTAATTTGCGGGGTGCGCTCCATTGCAGTTGGCGCACACTGGGCTGTCTGATTGCGGCTTAGTGCAATCTTTCGCCTCGTGTAGACCCGCACAAATCAAGCACCTAGTGGGCAGAGTACAGTAGTTCGCTGTGTGGTCGAACCTTTGGCAGCGCCTGCACTGCCTTGGTCCAATTCTCGGTTTGTATGATTCGATACGAATCTTCATCCCCAGGAGGAAACGCTCATCATATAGGCGGTCGGCTTCGGGTCTGGGTGGTGTGTTTATTTGATAGGTTCCTTCGTGAATCAGTTCCCTCGTTTCATGATTCCTTTTCTTGTACTCAAACACTGATGTTATTTCGTGGCCTTTTTCCTCAAGTGCAGTTTTTACGTCTTCCTCGGGCGTCCGCGGGGGGAGGCCCTTCATCACGAATCTCCTTTGTCTGTCTGCGGCCAGCTGGTGTGTGAAATGAGGAACTTTTTCCTCTCTGAGGAATTTTTCCGCAGCGCGGAAATCTTCGACAGAGTCAAAGTGATACTTGGTGTTATCCCCACGGAAGATTGCTTTTAGGGGACCTTTCAGTTTGGTCTTTAGGATCTTGTTTAGTTTGATATAATCACACGGCTGGTGAACAATGATCGGTGGTATCGTGGGGAAGCGTGTGTGTTGGTTTTGACTATTGTTATCGTGTGGTACTTCCTCTTGTTGTGCAGTTTTTGGTGACTCGTTTCCCTCTTTAGGCTCATTCTGTGTGGCTAGTGCGTCAGGGAGTTCTTCTATCAGGTCAAGGACATGATACAGGTTTTCAGTTTCGAAGGACAGGCACTCTGGCACCGGTTCCGGAGAGGATCTGGGTGATCGCCTACGCCTAGGTGATCTGGCATTTTGCCAGTCGCCTACGGCCCCTTCCTGTGATGGATCGTTTTCGCATGTGGATGGTGTTTCTGCGGTGTTGTCTGGTGGTTTCTGAGTGGTCTGGTTGCTCTTAGTTTCTTTCATTACACGTGAAGGCATATATTTAGGCATTACATTGATGTGGTTGGTGGACCCTAACAGTGGAGATGGACACACCTGATCGCGAGAATCTTCACTAACCCTAATCTCTGGCCTGGCCTGGCAGAACGCGGGCTGACCCCGCCGCAGCAGGGGGCCCTGGCTCTACAGCGTACCCTAACACTAACCAGCCCTAACTTCCAGCTGTCCGGAAATACTAGACGCTATCCCTACTTGCGAGAGACAAAACTAGTGACAATTTGCTTTTCCTTGAAGGCGGCGCACAGGGCGCCGACGTCAGCGGCGGTGGCCGGCCACTGGAGAAGCAGCGACGGCGGCCGCAGCAGCGACGGTGGCAAGTCTGCTGTGGGCAGCAGCGAGCCCCCTCGCCGAACACGACAACTTTGCCTCAAGCGTCTACGCACTGGCGAGCGAAGCGAGCGCTACGCGGCGCAACACCGCACCTTTACCAGCTCGCCCTGTTGCGGCCGCCGACCAATGGGGCGCGCGCGCAACCGGCCGCCGCACCCGAGCCCATAAAGGGACCCCCACCCCGCCGCCGCCGGCACACGCACGCACTCCGCTGCTCGACTCGCTGCGGCTCGCACCGTTACGGTTACGTGTTTAGCGCTTACGCCACTAGCCAAACGCCATGTCCGGACGCGGAAAGGGAGGCAAAGTCAAGGGCAAGTCAAAGTCCCGCTCAAGCAGGGCTGGGCTCCAGTTCCCGGTCGGCAGAATCCACCGCCTCCTGCGCAAGGGAAACTACGCCGAGCGCGTCGGCGCCGGGGCGCCCGTCTACCTCGCCGCCGTCATGGAGTACCTCGCGGCTGAGGTGCTCGAGCTGGCCGGAAACGCGGCCCGCGACAACAAGAAGACGCGCATCATCCCGCGCCACCTGCAGCTCGCCATCCGCAACGACGAGGAGCTCAACAAGCTCTTGTCGGGCGTCACCATCGCACAGGGTGGTGTCCTGCCCAACATCCAGGCCGTCCTGCTGCCAAAGAAGACCGAGAAGAAGGCCTAAACAGGGACCGCGGCGCTGCGCTTGCGTGCTCCCTGCACGCAAACGCAAACGCGCCTTTGCCTTGCCGGCTCGCCTCACAACAATCGGCCCTTTTCAGGGCCACCACACAAACCTACGTCCAAAGCAAAGTTTCCGTCGTCCTCGCCGCACTTTACAACAACGTCCACAGCGCCGGCGCACGTCCGCCATCTTGTCCACAGCCCGTGTGGCCGAACACACACACATTTTTTCTGCACCCCTCCACGCACGCACAGTCGCGTTCCAAACAACGACAACGACATCAATACACCAATAATGTGATGTGATCATTGTTAATATGTTCATAATTAAAAGAGCGCGTAACGGCCCGACGACGGACGACACGCGGGCCGCCGCGCGCGCTCTCCAAACACACAGGCACAGGACAAACCAAACCAAACCAAACAGCTGATCCGATCGATGATCCGGCCCGCGCCACAAACAAACCACGCACACACCGGACTCAGCCGCGCCCTCCCGCATCCATCATCACACACGTCACGTCGAAACTCCAAACGGAACGCACGCACGCAAAGCAACAGAGGCGCACAACAACAACAACAACAACAACAAACACACACACACAGAGGCAGGCAGGCAACACAGACCCTTTCGCACTTTTCAATTTCCGAACAGTGTGGTGGCCCTGAAAAGGGCCGTTTTTCGTCTCTCCCACCAAGCACGGGCAACGGCACGGCCGCGGGAAGGCCACAGCACAGCACACCGGCTGCCTGCCTAACCGCCGAAACCGTACAGGGTGCGCCCCTGCCTCTTCAGGGCGTACACCACGTCCATGGCCGTCACAGTCTTGCGCTTGGCGTGCTCAGTGTACGTCACCGCGTCGCGGATCACGTTCTCCAGGAACACCTTCAGCACTCCGCGGGTCTCCTCGTAGATCAGACCAGAGATGCGCTTCACGCCGCCCCTGCGAGCCAGGCGGCGGATGGCGGGCTTCGTGATGCCCTGGATGTTGTCGCGCAACACCTTGCGGTGCCGCTTGGCGCCACCCTTGCCCAGCCCCTTTCCTCCCTTGCCGCGGCCTGTCATTCTTCCTCCTCCTCAAGCAACAAAAAAAGCACAAGCGGCAGCTCCTCACCCGGCGCTAGCGAGTCGGCTACGGTGCGCCGTGAGCGCGCGCCGCCCCCCTATATAGACTCTGGCCCGCCCTCCCCCCACCACGCGCACCGAGGGCATATAAGCGCAGCACGGGCCCGCGCGGGCCCGTTGTCAAGGCAGCACCGGACGCTTCGCTACCGCACGCACCGCTAACCGCTATGGCCCGCACAAAGCAAACGGCCCGCAAGTCCACCGGCGGAAAGGCGCCGCGCAAACAGCTCGCCACCAAGGCGGCGAGGAAGAGCGCGCCCGCCACCGGCGGCGTCAAGAAGCCCCACCGCTACAGGCCGGGCACCGTCGCCCTGCGAGAAATCAGGCGCTACCAGAAGAGCACAGAGCTGCTCATCCGCAAGCTGCCGTTCCAGCGCCTAGTGCGCGAGATCGCCCAGGACTTCAAGACCGACCTGCGCTTCCAGAGCTCCGCAGTCATGGCCCTGCAGGAGGCCAGCGAGGCCTACCTCGTCGGCCTCTTCGAAGACACCAACCTGTGCGCAATCCACGCCAAGCGCGTCACCATCATGCCCAAGGACATCCAGCTCGCGCGCCGCATCCGCGGCGAGCGCGCCTAAACCGCTTAGCCGCGGCACGGCACCGCACGCGCGCAACACAAAAAAAACGGCCCTTTTCAGGGCCACTAACATCTCTCCGTCGCGAGCAAAACTTTTGTCGGTCTTGCCGCCCAGCCTCTCTCTCTAGCCCCGTTAAAACAACCACCACAATTCCCCACCCTCCCTCCCGTACACAGCCGCTCTCGCCAACAATCACAATCGACGTCATCCCACCCCACCCCTTCAAATACACACAAACAAACAGCCGGACGACGTCACCACGGGTGGCTGGCCGCCGCCGTCTCCGAGGCGCCACCGCGCCTTCCCAATTCCCGCCGGCCACTTCCACGTCTCAACGTCCCCGTCCCCCTTTCACACAGAGAGGACACACACATAACAAACAAGACGCGCCATCCGCAAAGCAAGCAAACAAACAGAGTCTCCAGAAACATGAGAAACCAACCGTCGGCCGCCGCACAAAATACAAAACACAAAACAAAACGGCCACAACCGCTCCGCTACCGCGCGCCGCCGCCTACCGCCACCGGCCCCACAATCCAACCACCACGGCACGCACACAGTACCCACAAGGGTCATACAGAAACGCCACACAAACACCAACCAACCCCACACACACACACACACACACACACCCCGGCGCATGCACGCACGGCCACCCAAACAAGACAACACAACGCGCCAAGCACGACAATCAACGCCTTCCCGACGTCCTCTGATGGCCCTGAGAAGGGCCGTTTTGGGCCGCGCGCAGCCGTGCCATCGCGCGCCACTAGACGACGCGGGGGAGGGGGGTGGGGGACGACGGGGTCAAGCGCCAGCCCTTCCCTTCCTTCCCCTTTCCTTTCTTTACTTTAACTTCACTTCTTCTTCTTGGGCGAAGCCTTCGCCTTAGACGGCGTCGTCGCCTTCTTCGGGCGCGGCGCCTTCGGCTTCTTCGTCGGAACCTTCGCGGCCTTCTTCGCCTTCGACGGCGACTTGGCCTTGGCCGGCTTGGCCGCAGCCGCCTTCTTCGCACCCGCGGGAGCCGCCGACGCCGCAGACGCCTTCTTGGCGGCGCCCGCCTTCCGACCGGTCGCCGCCTTCACGCCACCAGCCTTCTTTGCGCCGGCCGCACGGGCGCCCTTCTTCTCCTTGCTGGCCGGAGCGGCGCGCTTCTTCTTCGCACCGCCGGCACGGGCCTTGCCGCCCTCGGCCGCCCCGCCGCCGGCGCCGGCAAGCTTGAAAGAGCCGGACGCGCCCTTCCCCTTCGTCTGCACCAGCTCGCCAGCCACGACGGCCGACTTGAGGTACTTCTTGATAAAGGGCGCCAGCTTCTCCGCGTCCAGCTTGTAGTGCGCGGCAATGTACTTCTTGATCGCCTGCAGCGACGAGCCGCCGCGCTCCTTCAGACTCTTGATGGCGGCCGTCACCATCTCAGAGGTGCGCGGGTGCGCAGGCTTGGCGCGCGGCTTCTTCGCAGACGCCGCAGACTTGGCCTTCTTCGTCGTGCCGGTGGCGGCGGGTGCCGCAGCAGTCTCGTTCGTAGCCGCCTGATCTGCCATTATTTCGACGACGCGCGTACACACACGAGAGCGAGAGCGAGAGCGGCAGGCGGCAAGCACGGCGGCAGAGAATAGCCGCCGCGCCGCCAGGCCCAGCCAGTGTCGCGGGCGGGCGCGGACGGCCGAGAGAGCGGCCGCCACTCTGCGCGCCGCCGCGCCGCGCCTCCCGCGCTTGCTACCGCCCAACGTCCGACAGCCTGTGCGGACCAGCCCCAAACCTGCGCCGCAACCACCCGCGCCGTTCAAACCACCGAGGATGGGGCTACACACGGCCACACCACAGTCGCCAACCAGTCGCCACGGCAGCGCCGCAAACCACGGCCAAACTGCAGCTACCGCGCGCTACAGCCTGGCTCGGCCCGCCGAGAATCGCCGCCCCCGCCCACATGCCGCCCCCACAGCCCCAGCCGACGACCCGCCACAATGGCCAAACCTTCGGCAAAAGTGCCACACCGTCGCCGCGCCAGCCCGGCCAGCGCGGCCGCCGCCACAGCCACACAAGCGGAGGCGTGCGGCGATGCCGGCCGTGCAAACGCACCTCCGCCGCCCCATCGCCCTCCCACCGTTTCCCGATCGGCCCGCAGCCGTCGGGCCACCTCGCCCGCCAACATTCGCGCCCCTTTCTCACAAAATTGCCCGCCGCAAACAAAACGGGCGCCGCCTGCGCAACATCGGCACCGGCCAACCGAGCGCCGCCGCCCCTCGCCGCTTACGCGAGGGGGGCTGACCGCCGTCCGCAACTACAGACACACCGAATCTGCCTCCAAGCACACACGACAGCCGACCTCCTACATTTATACGCCGCAAGCCACCCAACGGTGTGTGGCGGAGGGCACTTTTTACGTTACGTGCCACTGTCGTCATTGCCTCCCTTTGCCGTTCCAGTCGCGTATGGTTCGCGGGAACAACGACTGTCTGAAAGCCTCCGTGCGCGCTCGAATCTCTCTACTTTTACTACATTCGGGATCTCCTCGGGAGGTATATACGTACGGGGAAGCAATATATTCGATACCTCATCCGGAAACGCACCCTCTCGAAAACCTGGCGAGCAAGCTACACCGCGATGCAGAGAGCGCCTCCCTTGCAGAGTCTGCCACTTAACTATCACGGTTACCACATAACCCTGTGACGAAACGTTGGACCTTTCTCTATCTCCTCCGTCAACCCGACCTGCTACGCATCCCACACTGGTGGGCAACACTCACGTATGGGTCGGTCGAACGCGTGTTTTTGTAAGCCACCTCCTTTGTTGATGGACTACATTTTTGCTAAGCATTCTCCCAGTGCATCTCAACCTGGTACCCGCCTTACCAACAATTACTTTTATCTGATCATCATTCCACTTCCAAATCATTCCGCACGCATACTCCCAGATACATATTTTACAGACGTCACAGCTACCAGTGTTTGTCCCGCTATCATATAATCAATCATACAATAAACGATCCTTCTTTCTGTATATTCGCAATACATCACATTTGTCTATGTTAAGGGGACAGTTGCCACTCCCTGCACCGGGTGCCTATCCGCTGCCGATCGTCCTGCAACCTCTCTGTATACTACATACAGCACATCATCCGCGAAACGACGCATGGAACGTCCGGCACTATCTACTAGCTCATTTATATGATATGAATTGTGAAAAGCAATGGTCCCATAACACTCCCCCGTGGCACGCCAGGGGTTACTTTAACGTCTGTAGACGTCTGTCTCTCCATTGATAACAACATGCTGTGTTCCGTCTGCTAACATCTCGTCAATCCAGCCACACAGTTGGTCTGATATTCTGTAGACTCTTACGTCGTTTATCAGGCGACGGTGCGGAGCTGTATCGAACGCCTTCCGGACGTCAACGACAATGGCATCCACCTGGGAGCCTGTATCTCATATTTTCTGGGTCTCATGCGCAAATAAAGCGAGCTGGGGGTCTCACACACGATCGC
Organism: Schistocerca nitens; assembly: GCF_023898315.1. Lineage (NCBI taxonomy): Eukaryota > Metazoa > Arthropoda > Insecta > Orthoptera > Acrididae > Schistocerca > Schistocerca nitens. The sequence continues at coordinate 46,204 of NW_026046021.1, forward strand.
TGTTTCCGGAATCCAACATGGATTCCTACATAGTAGACTCTGGAGTTTCCACAAACGACATGATACTCGAGCAAACAACATGTTCTACAACACATCGACGTCAGAGATATGGGTCTATGGTTTTTGCGCATCTGCTCGACGACTGGGACTACCTGTGCTCTTTTCCAATCATTTGGAACCCTCCCTTCCTCTCCAGAGACTTGCGGTACACGGCTGTTAGAAGGGGGGCAGGTTGTTTCGCGTACCCTGTGTAGGAATCGCGAATTGGTAATCCCGTCGGGTCCGGCGGACTTTCCCATTCCTCCTTGGACACTTATTTCGATGTCAGCCGGTTTCTCGTTCGTGCGAGCATTTAGAGACGGAACTGCAGTGCGGTCCGTCCTCTGTGAAACAGCTTTGGAAACAGGTGTTTAGGTATTTCACAGCTTTACGCGTGTCATCCTCTGTTTCAATGCCATCACCATGCCGGAGTGTCTGGATATGCTGTTTCGAGCCACTTACTGATTCAACGCAAGACCGGAACGTCCTAGCATTTTCTGTCAACGTCGGTACATAGGGTTTGTTCTACTTTCGAATTCACTGAACGCTTCACGCATAGCCCTCCTTACGCTCACACTTTGGACATCGTTTAGCTTCTGTTTGTCTCGGAGGTTTTGGCTGCGTTTAAACTTTGGGTGAAGCTCTCTTTGCTTTCGCAACAGTTTCCTAACGTTGTTGTTGTAGTATACCACGGTGGGTTTTTTTTCCCATCCCTCACAGTTCGACACTCGGCACGTACCTGTCTAAAAACGCATTTTTACCATTGCCTTGCACTTTCTCCATGAACACTCAACATTGTCAGTGTCGGAACAGGCATTTGCCTTTTCATCTGTCGGGTCGTCTGCAAATCTGCCTTCTATTACTCTTGCTAGCCAAAACAGATAGATACACCGTCCTCCCTGCAACGGCCTTATGATCACTGCGTCCCTGTTCTGCACATACAGAGTCGAAACACGTTCGGGTCTGTTTGTCATCCGTAGGTCCACGATGTTATCTCCACGAGTCGGTTCTCTGTTCATTTTGCTCGAGGTGATTTTCGGACAGTGCACTCAGTATAATGTCACTCGATGCTCTCTGTCCCCCTACCACCCGTCCTGAACATCATCTGAGTGTCCCAGTCTATATCGGGTAAATTGAAATCTCCACCTAAGACCCTAACATGCTGAGGAAAATGTATGTGAAATGTGTTTCCAAAATCCGTCTCTCCGTTGTTCTGCCACTAATGCTGCTGCGTCGGGAGGTCGGTCAAAGGAGCCAATTATTATTAAACCTAGCTCGGTTGTTGGGTGTAACCTCCACCCACAATATTTCACAGGAACCATCCACCTCTACTTCACTACAGGATCAAAACTACTACTCAAACAGCGACGAACACACCACCACCGGTTGCATGCAATCGAGCCTTTCTAAAACACCGTCTGTACCTTTGTGACAATTTCGGCAGAATTTATCCCTGGCGTCAGCCAGCTTTCTGTACCTTATCACGATTGCAGAGCTTCGGTGCTTTCTCTGTCAGCGCTTGCGGTTCCGGTACTGTACCAACGCAGCTTCGACAGTTGACAATTAACAAACGATACCGATTGCTGCTTGGTCCCCGCACCCGTTGAGGCTGCTGTTGCCCCCTTTCTGTACTTGCCCAAGGCCATCTAACCTAACAAAACCGCCCAGCCCACGCCACACAACCCCTGCTACCCGTGTAGCCGCTTGTTGCGTGTAGTGCTCTCCACCTAAGACTATAACATGCCTTCGACATTCGCAGTGTACAACACCTTAGGTTAGGGTTGGCGTCGCTTGGGTTAGGTTAGGTTACGTTAGGTGGACGTGGGTTAGGTTAAGGGTTAAAGTTAGGTTAGGCGTCAAAGTTAGGTTAAGCGTTCGGACGTGAGGCGTCAGGTGGCCGCGCACCTACCTTACGGCCGGACATCTTAGGTTAGGCTAAGGGCGCCGAGGTCACGTTACGTTCACCTTCGGGCGCCACACGTAGCTGTCACAGGTAGGTAGTAGTTCGGTCGGTCGGTCGTCGGCAAGCCGCAAAAAACTACAGACGACGTCGACAACAAGACCGAGCAGGAGGCAGATATATACCGAGCGCCAAAGAGACCGACCACACACACACACACACACACACACACAAAACAACAAACACCACCCACCGGCCAAAGGGGCACCAAAAAAACCCACAAAGCCGAGCACCACACGTCGCGACCAGAGGCAACCCGCAACCGCAACGGCGCTTTCCGCACCGGGCCGGATGCACGTACGACAACACCGCTACCCGTACACAAGGCCTCCCATTGCACACAGCCGCTCTGTGTTCAACATCATCAATGGCGCGCCCGCGGCTCGTCGCGGTCGCAGCCATGACGCCGCCGCCACTTTTGCACCAACACATTCACGCACCGCAAAACAGCTCGCCGACCCACCGACACAGCACAGCCGACAAACAAAAACAACCGCGGCGGCGGCAACAAAACAAAACAAACACCTCGCACCAAGCGTCCGACAGAAAACAAACGGACAGGCACACAGGCCTCTGCTAACGACCACGACACAGCGGCACGCTGCCCCTTTCCCGCCACTCTCGATTCACAGCGCACGCGACCCCGTCGTCGACGACGACACGCGACGGGCTCGCTTCCCGCAACCTACACCTTTCCGCCACTACGCACGGCTCCACCCGACGCCCGTCGCAACGGCACTACTGCACGCACTATCACCCCCGCCGCCGCCGCCGCCGCCGCCGCCTCCTCCTCTCTCCCCCTTCCCGTACACAACAACACAGCCAAAAACACACTCACGACCCAAACATAACAACATGGCACGTGCATCGGCGCACACCCCCAACCAGTCACCGTCGACACAACCACACGCAAGGCACGGAAAAACCGGCGTCCTTCCACGTTGCCATCAAAGCAGCACAAACAACCACACAGGAGGAACCACCAACAACTGCCGGCCGGCCGGCAACCACCAAACGCACATTCCCGCTCGCCACCACACACCTCTCGGCAGCCGTTTCGCAAAGACATGACATGACATGACGCGACATCATCGCATCACGGGCGACGCACGCACACCGACCCACTTTCCCGCCCGTCTCTCTCTCTCTTTTTCTTCCGACGCCTTCGGCCGAGCACACACGTACGTGGCACAACGCCCAACACAGTCACACACAGTCGACAGGCGCACGCCCAGGCACGCAACGACGCAGCGCAGCAAAGGCGCCCGCGACACATACCTCCTCTCCCGTCTCGCCGCCGACCGCCAGCCAGCCACTCGCAATGTGCACTGGCCAACCGGACACACGTCCACCGCGCCGCCTCCGACCACCCGCCAGGGGGCGCTCACGTCCGCGACAACAGCGCGGCCCGCCGCCGGGCGGGCCCAGCCCGGCCCAGGCGGCGCGCGCTGCTCTGCACTCGGCGCGCCGCGCCACACATCCTGCTGCAGACCGGGCTCGTCTCTCTGTACGCGTCTGCGTCTGCCCGCATCTCATCTTCCTGCGCATCAACACAAACGAGGCCACGTGAGCAAACCCCCGTCACAACGCCACATCACGCACTGCCTTGTCGACCGCCTAAATAAATGCACTCACCCACCAGCCATCCGCTTCGTCCTCTTCTTGCTTACTCGTTGTTCGTCGTTGTTGCTGCTGCACCAGCACCAGCACCAGCACCGGCGGCGGCGGCGGCGGCGGCGGCGGCGGCGGCGGCGGCGGCGGCGGCGGCAGCGGCAGCGGCAGCGCACACAGCCCCCAGCCGGCCGCATCCGAGGGGGCCCCGCCGCCAGCGTCGCCTCCTTGGGCACAGGTGCGGTGCTGTGGCCGCCCATCCAACCGCATTTGCTGGCCGTCCCAGCCGCCAGGCAGGCGTTCCCACTGCCGCGCACCGCCTCTGCTGCAGAAGACGAACAAACGAAACGTACAAACATACACGCACCCGAAGCGTGGCCACACACGGACGGGACCGACAGGCTCCAAGGCGACCAAACGATGGAAAAACAAACACAAAAACAAAAGACACGCGAGCGAGCGAGCAAGCACGCAGTCGCCTCGCCTCTGTCCTCCCGCCCCCGCCCTTCTCCCCACCACATGCCCACAAACACCACCGCCTGCCCGCATCTCCACATTCGCCCCCTCCATTTGTTCCCTTGCGTTCGTTCCTTCCTTCCTTCCATGTGTCTGCGTGCGCGGCGCCTCTCCAACATCCGCCGTCCGTCCGTCCCGTTTTCGCCGTACCACACGCCACCGTCGGCGCCGCCTCGCCTCCTCCCAGTCCACCACCGCCGCCGCCCCTGTCCGCCCCGCACACCACCATACACCGCTGCTTGTCCCGGCCGTTGCCACCAAAGGCGCCAGCCGCAAACCGCGCCAAACGCCGCAGCGCGCGTGCGTCCTTCCTTCTTGCTTGCTTCTCCGTGCCGACGCTGCCTCTATTCCCGCACCCATTCGGCCGACAAGCACTGGCGTCGACGACACAGCCGTTGGGCTCCGGCACTGCGCGTACCGGAGTTACACGCGCACCCCCCCTCGCGAACGCACGACTCATTCTCTTTGTTGTTTCTCCTCTTTCTTACGTCTTCGTTTCTTGTTTGTTTGTTTGTTTGTTTTTTTTTTTTTCCTCCCACCGCCGCATGTGACACAATGGCCTCCCTCCCCCTTTCGTTCGTTGTCGCCGCTTTGTTTCTCTTTCTCATTGGTGCACGTCCGACGCGCTCCATTTCCACCACACCACGGCCATCGGCCTCCTCAACGGGCAGGCGCAGTGTGCCATTCTCCGGCGCACAAGCACACCGCGCGGCTCGCTCTCCTCGCCCCCACGCCACGCCACGCCACGCAGCACAAATGATGCTGTCTCGCAACACGACACACGGTGCGCACACCCCCGACCACGCGGCTCTTAAAAGGCATGGCACCGGCGACATGCGCCGCCCCGGCCCGCATCCGTCGTCTCACGTTCACTGCCGGCCGCGTCTGAGGCTACAACCGCACCACAACAACGGTCCCCTCCCGGCAACACATTTGTTGCACAAACACAACCGCCGAGCGCAGCGCGAGCCACCCACACGCGCCCTCCCCGTCTTTAAAAGCCTCCGCGTCTCCTTTCTCCTTTCGCGCCCCTCCCATCTCCCGAATATGCCAGCAGCGGTGCCACTACCGCGAAACGGACACGCCTTCCGGGCCACATGCAAGGGCACGCCCACCACCAACTACTGCCATATTCGCGGACGCAGTTAGGCAACACGCAACGCACTCTCCACCTACTTTCTCTCTCTCGTCCATTCTCTTTAAAACACACGAACCAACCAACCACGGCTAACACACTTTTTCGCGACACCTTTGACTGCGTTATCTTGACCGTGACGGCAGCTATCGACCTTCCAATTCCCCACTAAACACACACACACCCCTACATACACACCCTTCGCTACACCGGACAACAACAGCGTACACAACAGGAGGGCACACGAAACGGCAGGCAAGGGCAACGCATTCTCATAGATTCCTCCTCCGAGCCATGTCGGCGAACGTTTCATCCGGGAAGGCAATGCAATTCAGCCGTCACCACGGCCGACACCTGCAGCCGCGCCGTAAACGCCTTTCAGTGCGGCTGCAATGCACGGGAACGTTCCGTTGCTATAGACAGCGCCTCTCCGTTTTTCCCTGCTTCGTTTTCCGGTGATTGCTTCTCCATTTTGTTTGTTTTATTACTTTCCGTTCCCCTCCTCCACCATTGTTTCCGTCCCCAACAGTTTTGCTCATTCCACACGTTCTGCCCAGACACGACACTCGACCGATCAAAGGTCAGCCTTTCGTCACCGTTCGCGGCGCCGACGGTGCCACAGTGCGACTGGTGTGAACACCGACACGTTGCCATGACGCCGGTGTACCGCGCCGATATTGACAGTTACTCAGAGCCGCCGGATCGGATCACATCACCGACACACCTGCCATTTCACACCGGGGGACACAGACCAACGAAACGCGTGTACGCCCATAACAACAAACAACGACCGTCGTCGTCTAGCCTCACGCTTACTGTACTCAACCGAACACACGTGCACCGTGAATGACGTGCGTGCGCACAACAGTCCAATCAATCATCAGTCAAACTGCAGAAACGGCTATCATCAAATCAAGGGCCAAATAGGTACACCACCGTGCGTGTCGCCTACCCCACCCGCCCGTACATTTCTTGGCGACTTCGTAATGGATGATAGTACGACACGTCCATTTAAAACGTCACCAACACACACACACCAACGCGCCGTACAGCAAAGGGAATAGTCGACGGCAACACAACATTTCACCCTCGCCATCATGTATGATGTGACAACAGACGGCCGTAACGGTGACATCCAACAATCAATCAATCGCGAGGACTTTCAATTGCAGTCACGTGACTAACCGGGCAGACGGAGACAAAGACATGAATCAGCGCCACAGACAGCACCAACACCTCCTATCGATCTATCTGTGTGTCGACAAACAACCACGCCAAGACTCGTGCACGCATTCCACGTCACACCGGCGGCAACCAAACCCTCGCGGCCGTACCCCAGTAACCACAACCACAACCACATTCGAGACCACACCACCACGGCACAGCAGCACCACCAGCTGCCTCGCAACCAACCAAACCGGGTAGCTATGCCGCCCCTCTCACTCACTCACTCACTCACTCACTCACACACACACAAACAATTCCGCTCTTCCCGCAAAGGCAATTTGGTGGCCCTGAAAAGGGCCGTTTTGCCGCTCTCGCAACGGAGGGAGCTTCCTTCCTTCCTTCCTTCCTTCCTTCCTTCCAAGAGCCGAAGTAACAACCTCCTCCTTACTTGGAGCTCGTGTACTTGGTCACCGCCTTCGTGCCCTCGCTCACGGCGTGCTTGGCCAGCTCGCCAGGCAGCAAGAGCCGCACAGCCGTCTGGATCTCGCGGGACGTGATGGTCGAGCGCTTGTTGTAGTGCGCCAGGCGAGACGCCTCGGCCGCAATGCGCTCGAAAATGTCGTTCACGAAGCTGTTCATGATGCTCATCGCCTTCGACGAGATGCCCGTGTCGGGGTGCACCTGCTTCAGCACCTTGTAGATGTAGATGGCATAGCTCTCCTTCCTCTTGCGCTTCTTCTTCTTGTCGCCCTTCGAAATGTTCTTCTGCGCCTTGCCGGCCTTCTTGGCGGCCTTCCCGCTAGTCTTGGGCGGCATCTCGAACGTACAACAACAGGCAGCAAGCGCTCCGCTCTAGTCAGCGTCTCCCCACACAGTGGCACCCGCCGCTACCGCAACACCGCACCTTTACCAGCTCGCCCTGTTGCGGCCGCCGACCAATGGGGCGCGCGCGCAACCGGCCGCCGCACCCGAGCCCATAAAGGGACCCCCACCCCGCCGCCGCCGGCACACGCACGCACTCCGCTGCTCGACTCGCTGCGGCTCGCACCGTTACGGTTACGTGTTTAGCGCTTACGCCACTAGCCAAACGCCATGTCCGGACGCGGAAAGGGAGGCAAAGTCAAGGGCAAGTCAAAGTCCCGCTCAAGCAGGGCTGGGCTCCAGTTCCCGGTCGGCAGAATCCACCGCCTCCTGCGCAAGGGAAACTACGCCGAGCGCGTCGGCGCCGGGGCGCCCGTCTACCTCGCCGCCGTCATGGAGTACCTCGCGGCTGAGGTGCTCGAGCTGGCCGGAAACGCGGCCCGCGACAACAAGAAGACGCGCATCATCCCGCGCCACCTGCAGCTCGCCATCCGCAACGACGAGGAGCTCAACAAGCTCTTGTCGGGCGTCACCATCGCACAGGGTGGTGTCCTGCCCAACATCCAGGCCGTCCTGCTGCCAAAGAAGACCGAGAAGAAGGCCTAAACAGGGACCGCGGCGCTGCGCTTGCGTGCTCCCTGCACGCAAACGCAAACGCGCCTTTGCCTTGCCGGCTCGCCTCACAACAATCGGCCCTTTTCAGGGCCACCACACAAACCTACGTCCAAAGCAAAGTTTCCGTCGTCCTCGCCGCACTTTACAACAACGTCCACAGCGCCGGCGCACGTCCGCCATCTTGTCCACAGCCCGTGTGGCCGAACACACACACATTTTTTCTGCACCCCTCCACGCACGCACAGTCGCGTTCCAAACAACGACAACGACATCAATACACCAATAATGTGATGTGATCATTGTTAATATGTTCATAATTAAAAGAGCGCGTAACGGCCCGACGACGGACGACACGCGGGCCGCCGCGCGCGCTCTCCAAACACACAGGCACAGGACAAACCAAACCAAACCAAACAGCTGATCCGATCGATGATCCGGCCCGCGCCACAAACAAACCACGCACACACCGGACTCAGCCGCGCCCTCCCGCATCCATCATCACACACGTCACGTCGAAACTCCAAACGGAACGCACGCACGCAAAGCAACAGAGGCGCACAACAACAACAACAACAACAACAAACACACACACACAGAGGCAGGCAGGCAACACAGACCCTTTCGCACTTTTCAATTTCCGAACAGTGTGGTGGCCCTGAAAAGGGCCGTTTTTCGTCTCTCCCACCAAGCACGGGCAACGGCACGGCCGCGGGAAGGCCACAGCACAGCACACCGGCTGCCTGCCTAACCGCCGAAACCGTACAGGGTGCGCCCCTGCCTCTTCAGGGCGTACACCACGTCCATGGCCGTCACAGTCTTGCGCTTGGCGTGCTCAGTGTACGTCACCGCGTCGCGGATCACGTTCTCCAGGAACACCTTCAGCACTCCGCGGGTCTCCTCGTAGATCAGACCAGAGATGCGCTTCACGCCGCCCCTGCGAGCCAGGCGGCGGATGGCGGGCTTCGTGATGCCCTGGATGTTGTCGCGCAACACCTTGCGGTGCCGCTTGGCGCCACCCTTGCCCAGCCCCTTTCCTCCCTTGCCGCGGCCTGTCATTCTTCCTCCTCCTCAAGCAACAAAAAAAGCACAAGCGGCAGCTCCTCACCCGGCGCTAGCGAGTCGGCTACGGTGCGCCGTGAGCGCGCGCCGCCCCCCTATATAGACTCTGGCCCGCCCTCCCCCCACCACGCGCACCGAGGGCATATAAGCGCAGCACGGGCCCGCGCGGGCCCGTTGTCAAGGCAGCACCGGACGCTTCGCTACCGCACGCACCGCTAACCGCTATGGCCCGCACAAAGCAAACGGCCCGCAAGTCCACCGGCGGAAAGGCGCCGCGCAAACAGCTCGCCACCAAGGCGGCGAGGAAGAGCGCGCCCGCCACCGGCGGCGTCAAGAAGCCCCACCGCTACAGGCCGGGCACCGTCGCCCTGCGAGAAATCAGGCGCTACCAGAAGAGCACAGAGCTGCTCATCCGCAAGCTGCCGTTCCAGCGCCTAGTGCGCGAGATCGCCCAGGACTTCAAGACCGACCTGCGCTTCCAGAGCTCCGCAGTCATGGCCCTGCAGGAGGCCAGCGAGGCCTACCTCGTCGGCCTCTTCGAAGACACCAACCTGTGCGCAATCCACGCCAAGCGCGTCACCATCATGCCCAAGGACATCCAGCTCGCGCGCCGCATCCGCGGCGAGCGCGCCTAAACCGCTTAGCCGCGGCACGGCACCGCACGCGCGCAACACAAAAAAAACGGCCCTTTTCAGGGCCACTAACATCTCTCCGTCGCGAGCAAAACTTTTGTCGGTCTTGCCGCCCAGCCTCTCTCTCTAGCCCCGTTAAAACAACCACCACAATTCCCCACCCTCCCTCCCGTACACAGCCGCTCTCGCCAACAATCACAATCGACGTCATCCCACCCCACCCCTTCAAATACACACAAACAAACAGCCGGACGACGTCACCACGGGTGGCTGGCCGCCGCCGTCTCCGAGGCGCCACCGCGCCTTCCCAATTCCCGCCGGCCACTTCCACGTCTCAACGTCCCCGTCCCCCTTTCACACAGAGAGGACACACACATAACAAACAAGACGCGCCATCCGCAAAGCAAGCAAACAAACAGAGTCTCCAGAAACATGAGAAACCAACCGTCGGCCGCCGCACAAAATACAAAACACAAAACAAAACGGCCACAACCGCTCCGCTACCGCGCGCCGCCGCCTACCGCCACCGGCCCCACAATCCAACCACCACGGCACGCACACAGTACCCACAAGGGTCATACAGAAACGCCACACAAACACCAACCAACCACACACACACACACACACACACACACACACCCCGGCGCATGCACGCACGGCCACCCAAACAAGACAACACAACGCGCCAAGCACGACAATCAACGCCTTCCCGACGTCCTCTGATGGCCCTGAGAAGGGCCGTTTTGGGCCGCGCGCAGCCGTGCCATCGCGCGCCACTAGACGACGCGGGGGAGGGGGGTGGGGGACGACGGGGTCAAGCGCCAGCCCTTCCCTTCCTTCCCCTTTCCTTTCTTTACTTTAACTTCACTTCTTCTTCTTGGGCGAAGCCTTCGCCTTAGACGGCGTCGTCGCCTTCTTCGGGCGCGGCGCCTTCGGCTTCTTCGTCGGAACCTTCGCGGCCTTCTTCGCCTTCGACGGCGACTTGGCCTTGGCCGGCTTGGCCGCAGCCGCCTTCTTCGCACCCGCGGGAGCCGCCGACGCCGCAGACGCCTTCTTGGCGGCGCCCGCCTTCCGACCGGTCGCCGCCTTCACGCCACCAGCCTTCTTTGCGCCGGCCGCACGGGCGCCCTTCTTCTCCTTGCTGGCCGGAGCGGCGCGCTTCTTCTTCGCACCGCCGGCACGGGCCTTGCCGCCCTCGGCCGCCCCGCCGCCGGCGCCGGCAAGCTTGAAAGAGCCGGACGCGCCCTTCCCCTTCGTCTGCACCAGCTCGCCAGCCACGACGGCCGACTTGAGGTACTTCTTGATAAAGGGCGCCAGCTTCTCCGCGTCCAGCTTGTAGTGCGCGGCAATGTACTTCTTGATCGCCTGCAGCGACGAGCCGCCGCGCTCCTTCAGACTCTTGATGGCGGCCGTCACCATCTCAGAGGTGCGCGGGTGCGCAGGCTTGGCGCGCGGCTTCTTCGCAGACGCCGCAGACTTGGCCTTCTTCGTCGTGCCGGTGGCGGCGGGTGCCGCAGCAGTCTCGTTCGTAGCCGCCTGATCTGCCATTATTTCGACGACGCGCGTACACACACGAGAGCGAGAGCGAGAGCGGCAGGCGGCAAGCACGGCGGCAGAGAATAGCCGCCGCGCCGCCAGGCCCAGCCAGTGTCGCGGGCGGGCGCGGACGGCCGAGAGAGCGGCCGCCACTCTGCGCGCCGCCGCGCCGCGCCTCCCGCGCTTGCTACCGCCCAACGTCCGACAGCCTGTGCGGACCAGCCCCAAACCTGCGCCGCAACCACCCGCGCCGTTCAAACCACCGAGGATGGGGCTACACACGGCCACACCACAGTCGCCAACCAGTCGCCACGGCAGCGCCGCAAACCACGGCCAAACTGCAGCTACCGCGCGCTACAGCCTGGCTCGGCCCGCCGAGAATCGCCGCCCCCGCCCACATGCCGCCCCCACAGCCCCAGCCGACGACCCGCCACAATGGCCAAACCTTCGGCAAAAGTGCCACACCGTCGCCGCGCCAGCCCGGCCAGCGCGGCCGCCGCCACAGCCACACAAGCGGAGGCGTGCGGCGATGCCGGCCGTGCAAACGCACCTCCGCCGCCCCATCGCCCTCCCACCGTTTCCCGATCGGCCCGCAGCCGTCGGGCCACCTCGCCCGCCAACATTCGCGCCCCTTTCTCACAAAATTGCCCGCCGCAAACAAAACGGGCGCCGCCTGCGCAACATCGGCACCGGCCAACCGAGCGCCGCCGCCCCTCGCCGCTTACGCGAGGGGGGCTGACCGCCGTCCGCAACTACAGACACACCGAATCTGCCTCCAAGCACACACGACAGCCGACCTCCTACATTTATACGCCGCAAGCCACCCAACGGTGTGTGGCGGAGGGCACTTTTTACGTTACGTGCCACTGTCGTCATTGCCTCCCTTTGCCGTTCCAGTCGCGTATGGTTCGCGGGAACAACGACTGTCTGAAAGCCTCCGTGCGCGCTCGAATCTCTCTACTTTTACTACATTCGGGATCTCCTCGGGAGGTATATACGTACGGGGAAGCAATATATTCGATACCTCATCCGGAAACGCACCCTCTCGAAAACCTGGCGAGCAAGCTACACCGCGATGCAGAGAGCGCCTCCCTTGCAGAGTCTGCCACTTAACTATCACGGTTACCACATAACCCTGTGACGAAACGTTGGACCTTTCTCTATCTCCTCCGTCAACCCGACCTGCTACGCATCCCACACTGGTGGGCAACACTCACGTATGGGTCGGTCGAACGCGTGTTTTTGTAAGCCACCTCCTTTGTTGATGGACTACATTTTTGCTAAGCATTCTCCCAGTGCATCTCAACCTGGTACCCGCCTTACCAACAATTACTTTTATCTGATCATCATTCCACTTCCAAATCATTCCGCACGCATACTCCCAGATACATATTTTACAGACGTCACAGCTACCAGTGTTTGTCCCGCTATCATATAATCAATCATACAATAAACGATCCTTCTTTCTGTATATTCGCAATACATCACATTTGTCTATGTTAAGGGGACAGTTGCCACTCCCTGCACCGGGTGCCTATCCGCTGCCGATCGTCCTGCAACCTCTCTGTATACTACATACAGCACATCATCCGCGAAACGACGCATGGAACGTCCGGCACTATCTACTAGCTCATTTATATGATATGAATTGTGAAAAGCAATGGTCCCATAACACTCCCCCGTGGCACGCCAGGGGTTACTTTAACGTCTGTAGACGTCTGTCTCTCCATTGATAACAACATGCTGTGTTCCGTCTGCTAACATCTCGTCAATCCAGCCACACAGTTGGTCTGATATTCTGTAGACTCTTACGTCGTTTATCAGGCGACGGTGCGGAGCTGTATCGAACGCCTTCCGGACGTCAACGACAATGGCATCCACCTGGGAGCCTGTATCTCATATTTTCTGGGTCTCATGCGCAAATAAAGCGAGCTGGGGGTCTCACACACGATCGCTGTTTCCGGAATCCAACATGGATTCCTACATAGTAGACTCTGGAGTTTCCACAAACGACATGATACTCGAGCAAACAACATGTTCTACAACACATCGACGTCAGAGATATGGGTCTATGGTTTTTGCGCATCTGCTCGACGACTGGGACTACCTGTGCTCTTTTCCAATCATTTGGAACCCTCCCTTCCTCTCCAGAGACTTGCGGTACACGGCTGTTAGAAGGGGGGCAGGTTGTTTCGCGTACCCTGTGTAGGAATCGCGAATTGGTAATCCCGTCGGGTCCGGCGGACTTTCCCATTCCTCCTTGGACACTTATTTCGATGTCAGCCGGTTTCTCGTTCGTGCGAGCATTTAGAGACGGAACTGCAGTGCGGTCCGTCCTCTGTGAAACAGCTTTGGAAACAGGTGTTTAGGTATTTCACAGCTTTACGCGTGTCATCCTCTGTTTCAATGCCATCACCATGCCGGAGTGTCTGGATATGCTGTTTCGAGCCACTTACTGATTCAACGCAAGACCGGAACGTCCTAGCATTTTCTGTCAACGTCGGTACATAGGGTTTGTTCTACTTTCGAATTCACTGAACGCTTCACGCATAGCCCTCCTTACGCTCACACTTTGGACATCGTTTAGCTTCTGTTTGTCTCGGAGGTTTTGGCTGCGTTTAAACTTTGGGTGAAGCTCTCTTTGCTTTCGCAACAGTTTCCTAACGTTGTTGTTGTAGTATACCACGGTGGGTTTTTTTTCCCATCCCTCACAGTTCGACACTCGGCACGTACCTGTCTAAAAACGCATTTTTACCATTGCCTTGCACTTTCTCCATGAACACTCAACATTGTCAGTGTCGGAACAGGCATTTGCCTTTTCATCTGTCGGGTCGTCTGCAAATCTGCCTTCTATTACTCTTGCTAGCCAAAACAGATAGATACACCGTCCTCCCTGCAACGGCCTTATGATCACTGCGTCCCTGTTCTGCACATACAGAGTCGAAACACGTTCGGGTCTGTTTGTCATCCGTAGGTCCACGATGTTATCTCCACGAGTCGGTTCTCTGTTCATTTTGCTCGAGGTGATTTTCGGACAGTGCACTCAGTATAATGTCACTCGATGCTCTCTGTCCCCCTACCACCCGTCCTGAACATCATCTGAGTGTCCCAGTCTATATCGGGTAAATTGAAATCTCCACCTAAGACCCTAACATGCTGAGGAAAATGTATGTGAAATGTGTTTCCAAAATCCGTCTCTCCGTTGTTCTGCCACTAATGCTGCTGCGTCGGGAGGTCGGTCAAAGGAGCCAATTATTATTAAACCTAGCTCGGTTGTTGGGTGTAACCTCCACCCACAATATTTCACAGGAACCATCCACCTCTACTTCACTACAGGATCAAAACTACTACTCAAACAGCGACGAACACACCACCACCGGTTGCATGCAATCGAGCCTTTCTAAAACACCGTCTGTACCTTTGTGACAATTTCGGCAGAATTTATCCCTGGCGTCAGCCAGCTTTCTGTACCTTATCACGATTGCAGAGCTTCGGTGCTTTCTCTGTCAGCGCTTGCGGTTCCGGTACTGTACCAACGCAGCTTCGACAGTTGACAATTAACAAACGATACCGATTGCTGCTTGGTCCCCGCACCCGTTGAGGCTGCTGTTGCCCCCTTTCTGTACTTGCCCAAGGCCATCTAACCTAACAAAACCGCCCAGCCCACGCCACACAACCCCTGCTACCCGTGTAGCCGCTTGTTGCGTGTAGTGCTCTCCACCTAAGACTATAACATGCCTTCGACATTCGCAGTGTACAACACCTTAGGTTAGGGTTGGCGTCGCTTGGGTTAGGTTAGGTTACGTTAGGTGGACGTGGGTTAGGTTAAGGGTTAAAGTTAGGTTAGGCGTCAAAGTTAGGTTAAGCGTTCGGACGTGAGGCGTCAGGTGGCCGCACCTACCTTACGGCCGGACATCTTAGGTTAGGCTAAGGGCGCCGAGGTCACGTTACGTTCACCTTCGGGCGCCACACGTAGCTGTCACAGGTAGGTAGTAGTTCGGTCGGTCGGTCGTCGGCAAGCCGCAAAAAACTACAGACGACGTCGACAACAAGACCGAGCAGGAGGCAGATATATACCGAGCGCCAAAGAGACCGACCACACACACACACACACACACACACACAAAACAACAAACACCACCCACCGGCCAAAGGGGCACCAAAAAAACCCACAAAGCCGAGCACCACACGTCGCGACCAGAGGCAACCCGCAACCGCAACGGCGCTTTCCGCACCGGGCCGGATGCACGTACGACAACACCGCTACCCGTACACAAGGCCTCCCATTGCACACAGCCGCTCTGTGTTCAACATCATCAATGGCGCGCCCGCGGCTCGTCGCGGTCGCAGCCATGACGCCGCCGCCACTTTTGCACCAACACATTCACGCACCGCAAAACAGCTCGCCGACCCACCGACACAGCACAGCCGACAAACAAAAACAACCGCGGCGGCGGCAACAAAACAAAACAAACACCTCGCACCAAGCGTCCGACAGAAAACAAACGGACAGGCACACAGGCCTCTGCTAACGACCACGACACAGCGGCACGCTGCCCCTTTCCCGCCACTCTCGATTCACAGCGCACGCGACCCCGTCGTCGACGACGACACGCGACGGGCTCGCTTCCCGCAACCTACACCTTTCCGCCACTACGCACGGCTCCACCCGACGCCCGTCGCAACGGCACTACTGCACGCACTATCACCCCCGCCGCCGCCGCCGCCGCCGCCGCCTCCTCCTCTCTCCCCCTTCCCGTACACAACAACACAGCCAAAAACACACTCACGACCCAAACATAACAACATGGCACGTGCATCGGCGCACACCCCCAACCAGTCACCGTCGACACAACCACACGCAAGGCACGGAAAAACCGGCGTCCTTCCACGTTGCCATCAAAGCAGCACAAACAACCACACAGGAGGAACCACCAACAACTGCCGGCCGGCCGGCAACCACCAAACGCACATTCCCGCTCGCCACCACACACCTCTCGGCAGCCGTTTCGCAAAGACATGACATGACATGACGCGACATCATCGCATCACGGGCGACGCACGCACACCGACCCACTTTCCCGCCCGTCTCTCTCTCTCTTTTTCTTCCGACGCCTTCGGCCGAGCACACACGTACGTGGCACAACGCCCAACACAGTCACACACAGTCGACAGGCGCACGCCCAGGCACGCAACGACGCAGCGCAGCAAAGGCGCCCGCGACACATACCTCCTCTCCCGTCTCGCCGCCGACCGCCAGCCAGCCACTCGCAATGTGCACTGGCCAACCGGACACACGTCCACCGCGCCGCCTCCGACCACCCGCCAGGGGGCGCTCACGTCCGCGACAACAGCGCGGCCCGCCGCCGGGCGGGCCCAGCCCGGCCCAGGCGGCGCGCGCTGCTCTGCACTCGGCGCGCCGCGCCACACATCCTGCTGCAGACCGGGCTCGTCTCTCTGTACGCGTCTGCGTCTGCCCGCATCTCATCTTCCTGCGCATCAACACAAACGAGGCCACGTGAGCAAACCCCCGTCACAACGCCACATCACGCACTGCCTTGTCGACCGCCTAAATAAATGCACTCACCCACCAGCCATCCGCTTCGTCCTCTTCTTGCTTACTCGTTGTTCGTCGTTGTTGCTGCTGCACCAGCACCAGCACCAGCACCGGCGGCGGCGGCGGCGGCGGCGGCGGCGGCGGCGGCGGCGGCGGCGGCGGCAGCGGCAGCGGCAGCGCACACAGCCCCCAGCCGGCCGCATCCGAGGGGGCCCCGCCGCCAGCGTCGCCTCCTTGGGCACAGGTGCGGTGCTGTGGCCGCCCATCCAACCGCATTTGCTGGCCGTCCCAGCCGCCAGGCAGGCGTTCCCACTGCCGCGCACCGCCTCTGCTGCAGAAGACGAACAAACGAAACGTACAAACATACACGCACCCGAAGCGTGGCCACACACGGACGGGACCGACAGGCTCCAAGGCGACCAAACGATGGAAAAACAAACACAAAAACAAAAGACACGCGAGCGAGCGAGCAAGCACGCAGTCGCCTCGCCTCTGTCCTCCCGCCCCCGCCCTTCTCCCCACCACATGCCCACAAACACCACCGCCTGCCCGCATCTCCACATTCGCCCCCTCCATTTGTTCCCTTGCGTTCGTTCCTTCCTTCCTTCCATGTGTCTGCGTGCGCGGCGCCTCTCCAACATCCGCCGTCCGTCCGTCCCGTTTTCGCCGTACCACACGCCACCGTCGGCGCCGCCTCGCCTCCTCCCAGTCCACCACCGCCGCCGCCCCTGTCCGCCCCGCACACCACCATACACCGCTGCTTGTCCCGGCCGTTGCCACCAAAGGCGCCAGCCGCAAACCGCGCCAAACGCCGCAGCGCGCGTGCGTCCTTCCTTCTTGCTTGCTTCTCCGTGCCGACGCTGCCTCTATTCCCGCACCCATTCGGCCGACAAGCACTGGCGTCGACGACACAGCCGTTGGGCTCCGGCACTGCGCGTACCGGAGTTACACGCGCACCCCCCCTCGCGAACGCACGACTCATTCTCTTTGTTGTTTCTCCTCTTTCTTACGTCTTCGTTTCTTGTTTGTTTGTTTGTTTGTTTTTTTTTTTTTCCTCCCACCGCCGCATGTGACACAATGGCCTCCCTCCCCCTTTCGTTCGTTGTCGCCGCTTTGTTTCTCTTTCTCATTGGTGCACGTCCGACGCGCTCCATTTCCACCACACCACGGCCATCGGCCTCCTCAACGGGCAGGCGCAGTGTGCCATTCTCCGGCGCACAAGCACACCGCGCGGCTCGCTCTCCTCGCCCCCACGCCACGCCACGCCACGCAGCACAAATGATGCTGTCTCGCAACACGACACACGGTGCGCACACCCCCGACCACGCGGCTCTTAAAAGGCATGGCACCGGCGACATGCGCCGCCCCGGCCCGCATCCGTCGTCTCACGTTCACTGCCGGCCGCGTCTGAGGCTACAACCGCACCACAACAACGGTCCCCTCCCGGCAACACATTTGTTGCACAAACACAACCGCCGAGCGCAGCGCGAGCCACCCACACGCGCCCTCCCCGTCTTTAAAAGCCTCCGCGTCTCCTTTCTCCTTTCGCGCCCCTCCCATCTCCCGAATATGCCAGCAGCGGTGCCACTACCGCGAAACGGACACGCCTTCCGGGCCACATGCAAGGGCACGCCCACCACCAACTACTGCCATATTCGCGGACGCAGTTAGGCAACACGCAACGCACTCTCCACCTACTTTCTCTCTCTCGTCCATTCTCTTTAAAACACACGAACCAACCAACCACGGCTAACACACTTTTTCGCGACACCTTTGACTGCGTTATCTTGACCGTGACGGCAGCTATCGACCTTCCAATTCCCCACTAAACACACACACACCCCTACATACACACCCTTCGCTACACCGGACAACAACAGCGTACACAACAGGAGGGCACACGAAACGGCAGGCAAGGGCAACGCATTCTCATAGATTCCTCCTCCGAGCCATGTCGGCGAACGTTTCATCCGGGAAGGCAATGCAATTCAGCCGTCACCACGGCCGACACCTGCAGCCGCGCCGTAAACGCCTTTCAGTGCGGCTGCAATGCACGGGAACGTTCCGTTGCTATAGACAGCGCCTCTCCGTTTTTCCCTGCTTCGTTTTCCGGTGATTGCTTCTCCATTTTGTTTGTTTTATTACTTTCCGTTCCCCTCCTCCACCATTGTTTCCGTCCCCAACAGTTTTGCTCATTCCACACGTTCTGCCCAGACACGACACTCGACCGATCAAAGGTCAGCCTTTCGTCACCGTTCGCGGCGCCGACGGTGCCACAGTGCGACTGGTGTGAACACCGACACGTTGCCATGACGCCGGTGTACCGCGCCGATATTGACAGTTACTCAGAGCCGCCGGATCGGATCACATCACCGACACACCTGCCATTTCACACCGGGGGACACAGACCAACGAAACGCGTGTACGCCCATAACAACAAACAACGACCGTCGTCGTCTAGCCTCACGCTTACTGTACTCAACCGAACACACGTGCACCGTGAATGACGTGCGTGCGCACAACAGTCCAATCAATCATCAGTCAAACTGCAGAAACGGCTATCATCAAATCAAGGGCCAAATAGGTACACCACCGTGCGTGTCGCCTACCCCACCCGCCCGTACATTTCTTGGCGACTTCGTAATGGATGATAGTACGACACGTCCATTTAAAACGTCACCAACACACACACACCAACGCGCCGTACAGCAAAGGGAATAGTCGACGGCAACACAACATTTCACCCTCGCCATCATGTATGATGTGACAACAGACGGCCGTAACGGTGACATCCAACAATCAATCAATCGCGAGGACTTTCAATTGCAGTCACGTGACTAACCGGGCAGACGGAGACAAAGACATGAATCAGCGCCACAGACAGCACCAACACCTCCTATCGATCTATCTGTGTGTCGACAAACAACCACGCCAAGACTCGTGCACGCATTCCACGTCACACCGGCGGCAACCAAACCCTCGCGGCCGTACCCCAGTAACCACAACCACAACCACATTCGAGACCACACCACCACGGCACAGCAGCACCACCAGCTGCCTCGCAACCAACCAAACCGGGTAGCTATGCCGCCCCTCTCACTCACTCACTCACTCACTCACTCACACACACACAAACAATTCCGCTCTTCCCGCAAAGGCAATTTGGTGGCCCTGAAAAGGGCCGTTTTGCCGCTCTCGCAACGGAGGGAGCTTCCTTCCTTCCTTCCTTCCTTCCTTCCTTCCTTCCTTCCAAGAGCCGAAGTAACAACCTCCTCCTTACTTGGAGCTCGTGTACTTGGTCACCGCCTTCGTGCCCTCGCTCACGGCGTGCTTGGCCAGCTCGCCAGGCAGCAAGAGCCGCACAGCCGTCTGGATCTCGCGGGACGTGATGGTCGAGCGCTTGTTGTAGTGCGCCAGGCGAGACGCCTCGGCCGCAATGCGCTCGAAAATGTCGTTCACGAAGCTGTTCATGATGCTCATCGCCTTCGACGAGATGCCCGTGAGCTCTGCTCCCCCGAGCGTTAGGGCATTTACGGGTCAGGGCCTGGCCTCTGGCCAGTGTCCCGCGCCTGTTAGTGTGATAGGACCAGGTTCTGCCGCCGGAAACCTAACGGTGTCGGCAACAAAGGCGGCGACTGGTAGTCCCACGGCAGCCATTGACTTTGCCTCCCTAACCTGCGTGCGACATGCAAACGGGGAATACTCGACGAAAAGGAGTACGTCTCTTCCCCCAACCAGCGGTAGGATGTCAATGGCCACCCTGATGGTCACCACAGGGCAGGCGCAAGCGCTGGCGCAGCACCTTACCCCTGCACAAAGAAGGCATCTCCCAGTCAGCATCCTCCCCAAGCCCTTACCTACAGCCCAACCCAAAAAGACCGCTCCCGCTCCTAAACCCTCTCCTCCCGAGGAAACCAAGACGCCACACCCATCTGTCCCATCCAAACGCATAAAAGACGTAGTCAAAAGTGCGAGAAAACACAGAACTACAGTCAGGCGCAAGCCACCAAAGAAAACAGTATCAATTCCACCACCCACCACCAAGCCACGTACTCCCTCCCCCTCAGGGAGCGGAGACGAGGCGGACCGCCCCCTCGTCATCGACGAATCCAGAGAGACTACCGAGCCTCAAACACCCGGCACCGACGGGGATGGGTTCCAGAGAGCGCGGAAAACTGCCCGCCCAGCCGCCCCCCAGCAAGCGAGAGGCATTGCCTCTACTAGCAACAAGTTCTTGCCACTCTCAGACGAGGACGAAGCGGTACCCGCGACCAGTGATGCGCCACAACCAACACACGCACCAAGACATAGACTCCCGCCCATAATTGCCGAATTCGACAAAAACTACGAGGAGCTTCACTCCCTCGTCAGTAACTGCCTGGGAGAGAAGCAGTTTACTGCAAAGTCCGCCGGAGGGGACAAAATTAAACTTATGTTCAGAGAGCTGGACGATTACACCGCTGTGAAGGCCCTGCTCTCTGAACACAAAGTCCCCCATTACACCTTCCCCACAGCCAGGCAACGACTGATGAAGCTAGTAATCAGGGACTTACCCCGCAAAGTGGGCACAGATGCCATTAGGAAGGACCTGCGGAGGCAGGGCTACGAAGTTAATGGCGTCACCCACATGCGAGAAGTATACAGTGGCAACAAATGGCCACTGTATCAAGTCAACTTGCCTGACACCCCTCAAAACAGGCTAAAACAAATTACACACGTCCTGTCAGTGCCTGTCACCATCGAACCGCTGCGCAGGAAAAGTGGCAACGTGCAGTGCTACAACTGCCAGGGATTAGGGCACGTTGCCAAGCACTGCGACATGCCAACCCGGTGTATGAAATGCGCAGAAGGGCACCCCACATCCGAGTGCTCCTTAGAGAGAGGCGACCCCAAAAGCAAGTGCGCCCTATGCGGCGAATCTGGACACGGCGCCTTCTACCAAGGCTGCCGTGTACAAAAAGAGTACCGCCTACGCGCACAAGGCACCAAGACCCCCGCCACACAAAAAACCAATCGTGGCGCCGGTCCTAAGAACTCGAGAGCACCGGCCAAACCACAACCACGTCCAACAACACGACCGCGAGGTGGCGCAAGCTACGCGAGCGTGGCAGGCACCGACAGGAGTCAACAAACAACTCCCACAATACTCTCAGCCCAGCGGCCGTTCCCCGCTAACGGAGAAACGTCCAGGGAAGCCTCCCCCCCTCAAACTCCTAAGTCCAGTCTGCAGCCAGTAGCGGCAGCTGAGTGCTCGTCACAAGGCCCTCAGCCCAGCACTTCTGAAGAGAGTGCAAATGCCCTACGGCCGCCTGGTGTCGTGGAGCAAACGTTAGGCCTCCTAACGCAACTGCTCCACGAAATCAGGCAACAGAACGCCCAAATTCTAACCGCCATCAATTTGGTGCTCCAAGGGTCGCACAACAATGCGACTACAGCAGTGAAATCCTTCCCCCAGTGATGGATAGACGACCCCACATCCAAGGACTCAGAATGTGCGTCTTCAACGCAAACGGTATCGTCGGCCAAAACAACGAGTTCCGCGAGTTCCTACGCGACGAAAACATAGACGTATGTATGGTGGCCGAGACACACCTAAAACCGGGTGTAAGGGTGTCGGTACCCAACTACAACTGCTATAGGACCGACCGGCCCACCGCTGGAGGCGGGGTAGCAACATACGTCAAACGCGGAATCCCCCATTACCAGGTCCACCCACCAGCAACTAGGCAAATAGAAACAGTAGCAATAGAGATTGCCACTGTCACAGGGCCCCTCACTGTCGTTGCAGCATATCGCCCTCCCTCCTACACTCTGGAAGAGGACGACATAGCAGCCTTAGGCCAAATCAGAGGAAAACTCTTCATTGGCGGCGACCTGAACGCCAAGCACGCAGACTGGCACTCGCGAAACTCAAACAGAGCTGGTCGTCAACTGCAACGACTCGCGCGCACCCACCACTTTCATATATGGGGTCCAGAGGAGCCCACCCACTTCCCCAGAAACGGGGGGAGGGCGGACGTCCTCGACATAGCGCTCACCAAAAGAATAACGGGATTTGTGACCGCGCAATCGGTCAACCGAATGTCCTCCGATCACAATCCCGTGATTCTCGAGGTCGACATAGGAGACTGGGTACCTCTCCAGCCACAACACATCTCATTCAAGCGCACTAACTGGGAGCAATTCAAAGTTGACGTAACCTCAGCAATTGCCCAGGCCCCGCCTCCAACTGCAGATTCTGCAGAACAGGCGCTTATAGATCTCACCAGCACGATCCTGCAAGCAGCAAAGGAGGCCACACCACGGCCACCGGACGGCCCTCCCCCTGTTAAGCAACTCCCGCCGCACCTGCTTGCCCAAATTAGAAACAAAAACAGGATCGCCAAAGAGTGGAAGCTCACAAAGAACCCCATAACTAGGAGGCTACTGAACCGCCTACAAAGAGAGCTGAAGGTGGCACTCACTGAGCACCGCAACCAGCAATGGTCGGCGCGGCTTTCAGCCCTCCGCGTGGACGACAATAGCCTCTGGCAGGCGACCAAACAGATCACCAAAAGACGCGCCAGACTGCCACCTCTGCACGGCGAGCGCGGACTTGTCTTTAGCACCACGGATAAGGCAAATGCCCTGGCAGATGCCTTTGAAAAACAGTTCCGCCCCGCAGAGGCGCAGGACAGGGACCACGAAGCCGTAGTTCGACGTCAGCTCGCCACATTCCTCGCGGCGGACGACGACGACGACGACGAAGAAAACACACCGCTCTTCACACCCGACGACGTGAATCGAGTAATCAGGTCGCTACACAACAAAAGAGCCCCAGGCCACGACCAGCTCAATAACGTAGTAGTGAAACACCTCCCACCCCCTGCCGTAGCCCACATCGCAAACATCTTCAATGAGATCACGCGTTCCCGCAAGTTTCCAAGGTGCTGGAAACACGCAGAAGTCGTCGCGATCGCGAAACCCGGTAAAGACCCGGTTATCCCGCAGAACCACCGACCAATCAGCCTTTTGCCAACCCTTAGCAAAATTTACGAACGCCTGCTACTTGTTCCCATTCTCGACCACGTCAAAACGCAACAAATCCTGCCTGACTTTCAGTTCGGTTTCAGGCAGGAACACTCCGCGCCCCAGCAACTAATGAGGGTCGTCGAAGCAGCTACCGAAAGCTTCAACCGTAAAAGTTACTGCGGGGTAGTGCTACTTGACGTAGCCGCTGCCTTTGACTCTGTCTGGCACACCGGGCTTCTCTACAAGCTATACTCCCAAGGCTTCCCAGGTCCGATAGTGAAGCTACTCGCGAGCTATCTCTCCCAAAGGACTTTCTCCGTTAGGATCGAGTCGTCGCTTTCCACAAAACGGCGCATCAGGGCGGGCGTGCCCCAGGGGTCGGTACTGGGCCCGGTACTGTACAACCTGTACACTGCCGACCTCCCGACCGTACCGTTGGTGCACGCTGCCCAGTACGCCGACGACACAGCGTTCTTCACGCGTAACCCGAACAGAGACAGGGTTACGCGAAGATTGCAAACAGCGCTGGACGAGACCGGCCGCTGGGCTAAAAGATGGCGCATCACTCTCAATGAAACGAAAACCCAAGCCATTATGATCACCCGGAAACTGGGCAAGCGGGCTCCCGCCCGTCAACCGCTACTGCTCAAGCTGAACGGCCAAGAACTTCCATGGCGACGTACCGCCAGGTATCTTGGAGTCACTCTCGACACCAGGCTCACCTGGGGGGCTCACATCGGGGACTTGCGCCGCAAAGCAAGCGGTAGGATGCAAATGTTGTATCCCATACTAAACAGCCACAGCACCCTAGCGGCTGACATAGGAGTCAGAACATACTGCTCATTAATTCGACCGATAATGGAGTACGCTTGCCCAGTCTGGGGGTATGCGGCGCACTGGCACCTCCGCAAACTCCAGTCAGTGCAAAACCGTGCACTGAAAAGGGCATTACACCTTCCCTTCCGCTTCCCCACTGCTGACCTACACGAAGCAGCGGGAATTCCAACGCTCCACGAGCGATTCAAAGAACTGGCCGAAAACTTCTACGAGAATTCGGCCAGATCAGACAATAGACTTATAAAAAACCTGGGACAGTATGACACATCACTGGACCGACACAGACGACCTACAACTATGACAACAAATTAAAACAGCCTAAAAGGCAGCACAGAAACACCAAACACACTGCACCTATAAAAGACATACCAAACAACATTGACCACCTACCCACACAGCACAGAGGAGGAAATGTCCCGAAGGACAACACCCTCCATTACATACGCTCTCCTCGAAAGTGAGGAAGCTCAAATGCAGCTAGTCCGCCGCCGCCGGCACACGCACGCACTCCGCTGCTCGACTCGCTGCGGCTCGCACCGTTACGGTTACGTGTTTAGCGCTTACGCCACTAGCCAAACGCCATGTCCGGACGCGGAAAGGGAGGCAAAGTCAAGGGCAAGTCAAAGTCCCGCTCAAGCAGGGCTGGGCTCCAGTTCCCGGTCGGCAGAATCCACCGCCTCCTGCGCAAGGGAAACTACGCCGAGCGCGTCGGCGCCGGGGCGCCCGTCTACCTCGCCGCCGTCATGGAGTACCTCGCGGCTGAGGTGCTCGAGCTGGCCGGAAACGCGGCCCGCGACAACAAGAAGACGCGCATCATCCCGCGCCACCTGCAGCTCGCCATCCGCAACGACGAGGAGCTCAACAAGCTCTTGTCGGGCGTCACCATCGCACAGGGTGGTGTCCTGCCCAACATCCAGGCCGTCCTGCTGCCAAAGAAGACCGAGAAGAAGGCCTAAACAGGGACCGCGGCGCTGCGCTTGCGTGCTCCCTGCACGCAAACGCAAACGCGCCTTTGCCTTGCCGGCTCGCCTCACAACAATCGGCCCTTTTCAGGGCCACCACACAAACCTACGTCCAAAGCAAAGTTTCCGTCGTCCTCGCCGCACTTTACAACAACGTCCACAGCGCCGGCGCACGTCCGCCATCTTGTCCACAGCCCGTGTGGCCGAACACACACACATTTTTTCTGCACCCCTCCACGCACGCACAGTCGCGTTCCAAACAACGACAACGACATCAATACACCAATAATGTGATGTGATCATTGTTAATATGTTCATAATTAAAAGAGCGCGTAACGGCCCGACGACGGACGACACGCGGGCCGCCGCGCGCGCTCTCCAAACACACAGGCACAGGACAAACCAAACCAAACCAAACAGCTGATCCGATCGATGATCCGGCCCGCGCCACAAACAAACCACGCACACACCGGACTCAGCCGCGCCCTCCCGCATCCATCATCACACACGTCACGTCGAAACTCCAAACGGAACGCACGCACGCAAAGCAACAGAGGCGCACAACAACAACAACAACAACAACAAACACACACACACAGAGGCAGGCAGGCAACACAGACCCTTTCGCACTTTTCAATTTCCGAACAGTGTGGTGGCCCTGAAAAGGGCCGTTTTTCGTCTCTCCCACCAAGCACGGGCAACGGCACGGCCGCGGGAAGGCCACAGCACAGCACACCGGCTGCCTGCCTAACCGCCGAAACCGTACAGGGTGCGCCCCTGCCTCTTCAGGGCGTACACCACGTCCATGGCCGTCACAGTCTTGCGCTTGGCGTGCTCAGTGTACGTCACCGCGTCGCGGATCACGTTCTCCAGGAACACCTTCAGCACTCCGCGGGTCTCCTCGTAGATCAGACCAGAGATGCGCTTCACGCCGCCCCTGCGAGCCAGGCGGCGGATGGCGGGCTTCGTGATGCCCTGGATGTTGTCGCGCAACACCTTGCGGTGCCGCTTGGCGCCACCCTTGCCCAGCCCCTTTCCTCCCTTGCCGCGGCCTGTCATTCTTCCTCCTCCTCAAGCAACAAAAAAAGCACAAGCGGCAGCTCCTCACCCGGCGCTAGCGAGTCGGCTACGGTGCGCCGTGAGCGCGCGCCGCCCCCCTATATAGACTCTGGCCCGCCCTCCCCCCACCACGCGCACCGAGGGCATATAAGCGCAGCACGGGCCCGCGCGGGCCCGTTGTCAAGGCAGCACCGGACGCTTCGCTACCGCACGCACCGCTAACCGCTATGGCCCGCACAAAGCAAACGGCCCGCAAGTCCACCGGCGGAAAGGCGCCGCGCAAACAGCTCGCCACCAAGGCGGCGAGGAAGAGCGCGCCCGCCACCGGCGGCGTCAAGAAGCCCCACCGCTACAGGCCGGGCACCGTCGCCCTGCGAGAAATCAGGCGCTACCAGAAGAGCACAGAGCTGCTCATCCGCAAGCTGCCGTTCCAGCGCCTAGTGCGCGAGATCGCCCAGGACTTCAAGACCGACCTGCGCTTCCAGAGCTCCGCAGTCATGGCCCTGCAGGAGGCCAGCGAGGCCTACCTCGTCGGCCTCTTCGAAGACACCAACCTGTGCGCAATCCACGCCAAGCGCGTCACCATCATGCCCAAGGACATCCAGCTCGCGCGCCGCATCCGCGGCGAGCGCGCCTAAACCGCTTAGCCGCGGCACGGCACCGCACGCGCGCAACACAAAAAAAACGGCCCTTTTCAGGGCCACTAACATCTCTCCGTCGCGAGCAAAACTTTTGTCGGTCTTGCCGCCCAGCCTCTCTCTCTAGCCCCGTTAAAACAACCACCACAATTCCCCACCCTCCCTCCCGTACACAGCCGCTCTCGCCAACAATCACAATCGACGTCATCCCACCCCACCCCTTCAAATACACACAAACAAACAGCCGGACGACGTCACCACGGGTGGCTGGCCGCCGCCGTCTCCGAGGCGCCACCGCGCCTTCCCAATTCCCGCCGGCCACTTCCACGTCTCAACGTCCCCGTCCCCCTTTCACACAGAGAGGACACACACATAACAAACAAGACGCGCCATCCGCAAAGCAAGCAAACAAACAGAGTCTCCAGAAACATGAGAAACCAACCGTCGGCCGCCGCACAAAATACAAAACACAAAACAAAACGGCCACAACCGCTCCGCTACCGCGCGCCGCCGCCTACCGCCACCGGCCCCACAATCCAACCACCACGGCACGCACACAGTACCCACAAGGGTCATACAGAAACGCCACACAAACACCAACCAACCACACACACACACACACACACACACACACACCCCGGCGCATGCACGCACGGCCACCCAAACAAGACAACACAACGCGCCAAGCACGACAATCAACGCCTTCCCGACGTCCTCTTGGCCCTGAGAAGGGCCGTTTTGGGCCGCGCGCAGCCGTGCCATCGCGCGCCACTAGACGACGCGGGGGAGGGGGGTGGGGGACGACGGGGTCAAGCGCCAGCCCTTCCCTTCCTTCCCCTTTCCTTTCTTTACTTTAACTTCACTTCTTCTTCTTGGGCGAAGCCTTCGCCTTAGACGGCGTCGTCGCCTTCTTCGGGCGCGGCGCCTTCGGCTTCTTCGTCGGAACCTTCGCGGCCTTCTTCGCCTTCGACGGCGACTTGGCCTTGGCCGGCTTGGCCGCAGCCGCCTTCTTCGCACCCGCGGGAGCCGCCGACGCCGCAGACGCCTTCTTGGCGGCGCCCGCCTTCCGACCGGTCGCCGCCTTCACGCCACCAGCCTTCTTTGCGCCGGCCGCACGGGCGCCCTTCTTCTCCTTGCTGGCCGGAGCGGCGCGCTTCTTCTTCGCACCGCCGGCACGGGCCTTGCCGCCCTCGGCCGCCCCGCCGCCGGCGCCGGCAAGCTTGAAAGAGCCGGACGCGCCCTTCCCCTTCGTCTGCACCAGCTCGCCAGCCACGACGGCCGACTTGAGGTACTTCTTGATAAAGGGCGCCAGCTTCTCCGCGTCCAGCTTGTAGTGCGCGGCAATGTACTTCTTGATCGCCTGCAGCGACGAGCCGCCGCGCTCCTTCAGACTCTTGATGGCGGCCGTCACCATCTCAGAGGTGCGCGGGTGCGCAGGCTTGGCGCGCGGCTTCTTCGCAGACGCCGCAGACTTGGCCTTCTTCGTCGTGCCGGTGGCGGCGGGTGCCGCAGCAGTCTCGTTCGTAGCCGCCTGATCTGCCATTATTTCGACGACGCGCGTACACACACGAGAGCGAGAGCGAGAGCGGCAGGCGGCAAGCACGGCGGCAGAGAATAGCCGCCGCGCCGCCAGGCCCAGCCAGTGTCGCGGGCGGGCGCGGACGGCCGAGAGAGCGGCCGCCACTCTGCGCGCCGCCGCGCCGCGCCTCCCGCGCTTGCTACCGCCCAACGTCCGACAGCCTGTGCGGACCAGCCCCAAACCTGCGCCGCAACCACCCGCGCCGTTCAAACCACCGAGGATGGGGCTACACACGGCCACACCACAGTCGCCAACCAGTCGCCACGGCAGCGCCGCAAACCACGGCCAAACTGCAGCTACCGCGCGCTACAGCCTGGCTCGGCCCGCCGAGAATCGCCGCCCCCGCCCACATGCCGCCCCCACAGCCCCAGCCGACGACCCGCCACAATGGCCAAACCTTCGGCAAAAGTGCCACACCGTCGCCGCGCCAGCCCGGCCAGCGCGGCCGCCGCCACAGCCACACAAGCGGAGGCGTGCGGCGATGCCGGCCGTGCAAACGCACCTCCGCCGCCCCATCGCCCTCCCACCGTTTCCCGATCGGCCCGCAGCCGTCGGGCCACCTCGCCCGCCAACATTCGCGCCCCTTTCTCACAAAATTGCCCGCCGCAAACAAAACGGGCGCCGCCTGCGCAACATCGGCACCGGCCAACCGAGCGCCGCCGCCCCTCGCCGCTTACGCGAGGGGGGCTGACCGCCGTCCGCAACTACAGACACACCGAATCTGCCTCCAAGCACACACGACAGCCGACCTCCTACATTTATACGCCGCAAGCCACCCAACGGTGTGTGGCGGAGGGCACTTTTTACGTTACGTGCCACTGTCGTCATTGCCTCCCTTTGCCGTTCCAGTCGCGTATGGTTCGCGGGAACAACGACTGTCTGAAAGCCTCCGTGCGCGCTCGAATCTCTCTACTTTTACTACATTCGGGATCTCCTCGGGAGGTATATACGTACGGGGAAGCAATATATTCGATACCTCATCCGGAAACGCACCCTCTCGAAAACCTGGCGAGCAAGCTACACCGCGATGCAGAGAGCGCCTCCCTTGCAGAGTCTGCCACTTAACTATCACGGTTACCACATAACCCTGTGACGAAACGTTGGACCTTTCTCTATCTCCTCCGTCAACCCGACCTGCTACGCATCCCACACTGGTGGGCAACACTCACGTATGGGTCGGTCGAACGCGTGTTTTTGTAAGCCACCTCCTTTGTTGATGGACTACATTTTTGCTAAGCATTCTCCCAGTGCATCTCAACCTGGTACCCGCCTTACCAACAATTACTTTTATCTGATCATCATTCCACTTCCAAATCATTCCGCACGCATACTCCCAGATACATATTTTACAGACGTCACAGCTACCAGTGTTTGTCCCGCTATCATATAATCAATCATACAATAAACGATCCTTCTTTCTGTATATTCGCAATACATCACATTTGTCTATGTTAAGGGGACAGTTGCCACTCCCTGCACCGGGTGCCTATCCGCTGCCGATCGTCCTGCAACCTCTCTGTATACTACATACAGCACATCATCCGCGAAACGACGCATGGAACGTCCGGCACTATCTACTAGCTCATTTATATGATATGAATTGTGAAAAGCAATGGTCCCATAACACTCCCCCGTGGCACGCCAGGGGTTACTTTAACGTCTGTAGACGTCTGTCTCTCCATTGATAACAACATGCTGTGTTCCGTCTGCTAACATCTCGTCAATCCAGCCACACAGTTGGTCTGATATTCTGTAGACTCTTACGTCGTTTATCAGGCGACGGTGCGGAGCTGTATCGAACGCCTTCCGGACGTCAACGACAATGGCATCCACCTGGGAGCCTGTATCTCATATTTTCTGGGTCTCATGCGCAAATAAAGCGAGCTGGGGGTCTCACACACGATCGCTGTTTCCGGAATCCAACATGGATTCCTACATAGTAGACTCTGGAGTTTCCACAAACGACATGATACTCGAGCAAACAACATGTTCTACAACACATCGACGTCAGAGATATGGGTCTATGGTTTTTGCGCATCTGCTCGACGACTGGGACTACCTGTGCTCTTTTCCAATCATTTGGAACCCTCCCTTCCTCTCCAGAGACTTGCGGTACACGGCTGTTAGAAGGGGGGCAGGTTGTTTCGCGTACCCTGTGTAGGAATCGCGAATTGGTAATCCCGTCGGGTCCGGCGGACTTTCCCATTCCTCCTTGGACACTTATTTCGATGTCAGCCGGTTTCTCGTTCGTGCGAGCATTTAGAGACGGAACTGCAGTGCGGTCCGTCCTCTGTGAAACAGCTTTGGAAACAGGTGTTTAGGTATTTCACAGCTTTACGCGTGTCATCCTCTGTTTCAATGCCATCACCATGCCGGAGTGTCTGGATATGCTGTTTCGAGCCACTTACTGATTCAACGCAAGACCGGAACGTCCTAGCATTTTCTGTCAACGTCGGTACATAGGGTTTGTTCTACTTTCGAATTCACTGAACGCTTCACGCATAGCCCTCCTTACGCTCACACTTTGGACATCGTTTAGCTTCTGTTTGTCTCGGAGGTTTTGGCTGCGTTTAAACTTTGGGTGAAGCTCTCTTTGCTTTCGCAACAGTTTCCTAACGTTGTTGTTGTAGTATACCACGGTGGGTTTTTTTTCCCATCCCTCACAGTTCGACACTCGGCACGTACCTGTCTAAAAACGCATTTTTACCATTGCCTTGCACTTTCTCCATGAACACTCAACATTGTCAGTGTCGGAACAGGCATTTGCCTTTTCATCTGTCGGGTCGTCTGCAAATCTGCCTTCTATTACTCTTGCTAGCCAAAACAGATAGATACACCGTCCTCCCTGCAACGGCCTTATGATCACTGCGTCCCTGTTCTGCACATACAGAGTCGAAACACGTTCGGGTCTGTTTGTCATCCGTAGGTCCACGATGTTATCTCCACGAGTCGGTTCTCTGTTCATTTTGCTCGAGGTGATTTTCGGACAGTGCACTCAGTATAATGTCACTCGATGCTCTCTGTCCCCCTACCACCCGTCCTGAACATCATCTGAGTGTCCCAGTCTATATCGGGTAAATTGAAATCTCCACCTAAGACCCTAACATGCTGAGGAAAATGTATGTGAAATGTGTTTCCAAAATCCGTCTCTCCGTTGTTCTGCCACTAATGCTGCTGCGTCGGGAGGTCGGTCAAAGGAGCCAATTATTATTAAACCTAGCTCGGTTGTTGGGTGTAACCTCCACCCACAATATTTCACAGGAACCATCCACCTCTACTTCACTACAGGATCAAAACTACTACTCAAACAGCGACGAACACACCACCACCGGTTGCATGCAATCGAGCCTTTCTAAAACACCGTCTGTACCTTTGTGACAATTTCGGCAGAATTTATCCCTGGCGTCAGCCAGCTTTCTGTACCTTATCACGATTGCAGAGCTTCGGTGCTTTCTCTGTCAGCGCTTGCGGTTCCGGTACTGTACCAACGCAGCTTCGACAGTTGACAATTAACAAACGATACCGATTGCTGCTTGGTCCCCGCACCCGTTGAGGCTGCTGTTGCCCCCTTTCTGTACTTGCCCAAGGCCATCTAACCTAACAAAACCGCCCAGCCCACGCCACACAACCCCTGCTACCCGTGTAGCCGCTTGTTGCGTGTAGTGCTCTCCACCTAAGACTATAACATGCCTTCGACATTCGCAGTGTACAACACCTTAGGTTAGGGTTGGCGTCGCTTGGGTTAGGTTAGGTTACGTTAGGTGGACGTGGGTTAGGTTAAGGGTTAAAGTTAGGTTAGGCGTCAAAGTTAGGTTAAGCGTTCGGACGTGAGGCGTCAGGTGGCCGCACCTACCTTACGGCCGGACATCTTAGGTTAGGCTAAGGGCGCCGAGGTCACGTTACGTTCACCTTCGGGCGCCACACGTAGCTGTCACAGGTAGGTAGTAGTTCGGTCGGTCGGTCGTCGGCAAGCCGCAAAAAACTACAGACGACGTCGACAACAAGACCGAGCAGGAGGCAGATATATACCGAGCGCCAAAGAGACCGACCACACACACACACACACACACACACACACAAAACAACAAACACCACCCACCGGCCAAAGGGGCACCAAAAAAACCCACAAAGCCGAGCACCACACGTCGCGACCAGAGGCAACCCGCAACCGCAACGGCGCTTTCCGCACCGGGCCGGATGCACGTACGACAACACCGCTACCCGTACACAAGGCCTCCCATTGCACACAGCCGCTCTGTGTTCAACATCATCAATGGCGCGCCCGCGGCTCGTCGCGGTCGCAGCCATGACGCCGCCGCCACTTTTGCACCAACACATTCACGCACCGCAAAACAGCTCGCCGACCCACCGACACAGCACAGCCGACAAACAAAAACAACCGCGGCGGCGGCAACAAAACAAAACAAACACCTCGCACCAAGCGTCCGACAGAAAACAAACGGACAGGCACACAGGCCTCTGCTAACGACCACGACACAGCGGCACGCTGCCCCTTTCCCGCCACTCTCGATTCACAGCGCACGCGACCCCGTCGTCGACGACGACACGCGACGGGCTCGCTTCCCGCAACCTACACCTTTCCGCCACTACGCACGGCTCCACCCGACGCCCGTCGCAACGGCACTACTGCACGCACTATCACCCCCGCCGCCGCCGCCGCCGCCGCCGCCTCCTCCTCTCTCCCCCTTCCCGTACACAACAACACAGCCAAAAACACACTCACGACCCAAACATAACAACATGGCACGTGCATCGGCGCACACCCCCAACCAGTCACCGTCGACACAACCACACGCAAGGCACGGAAAAACCGGCGTCCTTCCACGTTGCCATCAAAGCAGCACAAACAACCACACAGGAGGAACCACCAACAACTGCCGGCCGGCCGGCAACCACCAAACGCACATTCCCGCTCGCCACCACACACCTCTCGGCAGCCGTTTCGCAAAGACATGACATGACATGACGCGACATCATCGCATCACGGGCGACGCACGCACACCGACCCACTTTCCCGCCCGTCTCTCTCTCTCTTTTTCTTCCGACGCCTTCGGCCGAGCACACACGTACGTGGCACAACGCCCAACACAGTCACACACAGTCGACAGGCGCACGCCCAGGCACGCAACGACGCAGCGCAGCAAAGGCGCCCGCGACACATACCTCCTCTCCCGTCTCGCCGCCGACCGCCAGCCAGCCACTCGCAATGTGCACTGGCCAACCGGACACACGTCCACCGCGCCGCCTCCGACCACCCGCCAGGGGGCGCTCACGTCCGCGACAACAGCGCGGCCCGCCGCCGGGCGGGCCCAGCCCGGCCCAGGCGGCGCGCGCTGCTCTGCACTCGGCGCGCCGCGCCACACATCCTGCTGCAGACCGGGCTCGTCTCTCTGTACGCGTCTGCGTCTGCCCGCATCTCATCTTCCTGCGCATCAACACAAACGAGGCCACGTGAGCAAACCCCCGTCACAACGCCACATCACGCACTGCCTTGTCGACCGCCTAAATAAATGCACTCACCCACCAGCCATCCGCTTCGTCCTCTTCTTGCTTACTCGTTGTTCGTCGTTGTTGCTGCTGCACCAGCACCAGCACCAGCACCGGCGGCGGCGGCGGCGGCGGCGGCGGCGGCGGCGGCGGCGGCGGCGGCGGCAGCGGCAGCGGCAGCGCACACAGCCCCCAGCCGGCCGCATCCGAGGGGGCCCCGCCGCCAGCGTCGCCTCCTTGGGCACAGGTGCGGTGCTGTGGCCGCCCATCCAACCGCATTTGCTGGCCGTCCCAGCCGCCAGGCAGGCGTTCCCACTGCCGCGCACCGCCTCTGCTGCAGAAGACGAACACGAAACGTACAAACATACACGCACCCGAAGCGTGGCCACACACGGACGGGACCGACAGGCTCCAAGGCGACCAAACGATGGAAAAACAAACACAAAAACAAAAGACACGCGAGCGAGCGAGCAAGCACGCAGTCGCCTCGCCTCTGTCCTCCCGCCCCCGCCCTTCTCCCCACCACATGCCCACAAACACCACCGCCTGCCCGCATCTCCACATTCGCCCCCTCCATTTGTTCCCTTGCGTTCGTTCCTTCCTTCCTTCCATGTGTCTGCGTGCGCGGCGCCTCTCCAACATCCGCCGTCCGTCCGTCCCGTTTTCGCCGTACCACACGCCACCGTCGGCGCCGCCTCGCCTCCTCCCAGTCCACCACCGCCGCCGCCCCTGTCCGCCCCGCACACCACCATACACCGCTGCTTGTCCCGGCCGTTGCCACCAAAGGCGCCAGCCGCAAACCGCGCCAAACGCCGCAGCGCGCGTGCGTCCTTCCTTCTTGCTTGCTTCTCCGTGCCGACGCTGCCTCTATTCCCGCACCCATTCGGCCGACAAGCACTGGCGTCGACGACACAGCCGTTGGGCTCCGGCACTGCGCGTACCGGAGTTACACGCGCACCCCCCCTCGCGAACGCACGACTCATTCTCTTTGTTGTTTCTCCTCTTTCTTACGTCTTCGTTTCTTGTTTGTTTGTTTGTTTGTTTTTTTTTTTTTCCTCCCACCGCCGCATGTGACACAATGGCCTCCCTCCCCCTTTCGTTCGTTGTCGCCGCTTTGTTTCTCTTTCTCATTGGTGCACGTCCGACGCGCTCCATTTCCACCACACCACGGCCATCGGCCTCCTCAACGGGCAGGCGCAGTGTGCCATTCTCCGGCGCACAAGCACACCGCGCGGCTCGCTCTCCTCGCCCCCACGCCACGCCACGCCACGCAGCACAAATGATGCTGTCTCGCAACACGACACACGGTGCGCACACCCCCGACCACGCGGCTCTTAAAAGGCATGGCACCGGCGACATGCGCCGCCCCGGCCCGCATCCGTCGTCTCACGTTCACTGCCGGCCGCGTCTGAGGCTACAACCGCACCACAACAACGGTCCCCTCCCGGCAACACATTTGTTGCACAAACACAACCGCCGAGCGCAGCGCGAGCCACCCACACGCGCCCTCCCCGTCTTTAAAAGCCTCCGCGTCTCCTTTCTCCTTTCGCGCCCCTCCCATCTCCCGAATATGCCAGCAGCGGTGCCACTACCGCGAAACGGACACGCCTTCCGGGCCACATGCAAGGGCACGCCCACCACCAACTACTGCCATATTCGCGGACGCAGTTAGGCAACACGCAACGCACTCTCCACCTACTTTCTCTCTCTCGTCCATTCTCTTTAAAACACACGAACCAACCAACCACGGCTAACACACTTTTTCGCGACACCTTTGACTGCGTTATCTTGACCGTGACGGCAGCTATCGACCTTCCAATTCCCCACTAAACACACACACACCCCTACATACACACCCTTCGCTACACCGGACAACAACAGCGTACACAACAGGAGGGCACACGAAACGGCAGGCAAGGGCAACGCATTCTCATAGATTCCTCCTCCGAGCCATGTCGGCGAACGTTTCATCCGGGAAGGCAATGCAATTCAGCCGTCACCACGGCCGACACCTGCAGCCGCGCCGTAAACGCCTTTCAGTGCGGCTGCAATGCACGGGAACGTTCCGTTGCTATAGACAGCGCCTCTCCGTTTTTCCCTGCTTCGTTTTCCGGTGATTGCTTCTCCATTTTGTTTGTTTTATTACTTTCCGTTCCCCTCCTCCACCATTGTTTCCGTCCCCAACAGTTTTGCTCATTCCACACGTTCTGCCCAGACACGACACTCGACCGATCAAAGGTCAGCCTTTCGTCACCGTTCGCGGCGCCGACGGTGCCACAGTGCGACTGGTGTGAACACCGACACGTTGCCATGACGCCGGTGTACCGCGCCGATATTGACAGTTACTCAGAGCCGCCGGATCGGATCACATCACCGACACACCTGCCATTTCACACCGGGGGACACAGACCAACGAAACGCGTGTACGCCCATAACAACAAACAACGACCGTCGTCGTCTAGCCTCACGCTTACTGTACTCAACCGAACACACGTGCACCGTGAATGACGTGCGTGCGCACAACAGTCCAATCAATCATCAGTCAAACTGCAGAAACGGCTATCATCAAATCAAGGGCCAAATAGGTACACCACCGTGCGTGTCGCCTACCCCACCCGCCCGTACATTTCTTGGCGACTTCGTAATGGATGATAGTACGACACGTCCATTTAAAACGTCACCAACACACACACACCAACGCGCCGTACAGCAAAGGGAATAGTCGACGGCAACACAACATTTCACCCTCGCCATCATGTATGATGTGACAACAGACGGCCGTAACGGTGACATCCAACAATCAATCAATCGCGAGGACTTTCAATTGCAGTCACGTGACTAACCGGGCAGACGGAGACAAAGACATGAATCAGCGCCACAGACAGCACCAACACCTCCTATCGATCTATCTGTGTGTCGACAAACAACCACGCCAAGACTCGTGCACGCATTCCACGTCACACCGGCGGCAACCAAACCCTCGCGGCCGTACCCCAGTAACCACAACCACAACCACATTCGAGACCACACCACCACGGCACAGCAGCACCACCAGCTGCCTCGCAACCAACCAAACCGGGTAGCTATGCCGCCCCTCTCACTCACTCACTCACTCACTCACTCACACACACACAAACAATTCCGCTCTTCCCGCAAAGGCAATTTGGTGGCCCTGAAAAGGGCCGTTTTGCCGCTCTCGCAACGGAGGGAGCTTCCTTCCTTCCTTCCTTCCTTCCTTCCTTCCAAGAGCCGAAGTAACAACCTCCTCCTTACTTGGAGCTCGTGTACTTGGTCACCGCCTTCGTGCCCTCGCTCACGGCGTGCTTGGCCAGCTCGCCAGGCAGCAAGAGCCGCACAGCCGTCTGGATCTCGCGGGACGTGATGGTCGAGCGCTTGTTGTAGTGCGCCAGGCGAGACGCCTCGGCCGCAATGCGCTCGAAAATGTCGTTCACGAAGCTGTTCATGATGCTCATCGCCTTCGACGAGATGCCCGTGTCGGGGTGCACCTGCTTCAGCACCTTGTAGATGTAGATGGCATAGCTCTCCTTCCTCTTGCGCTTCTTCTTCTTGTCGCCCTTCGAAATGTTCTTCTGCGCCTTGCCGGCCTTCTTGGCGGCCTTCCCGCTAGTCTTGGGCGGCATCTCGAACGTACAACAACAGGCAGCAAGCGCTCCGCTCTAGTCAGCGTCTCCCCACACAGTGGCACCCGCCGCTACCGCAACACCGCACCTTTACCAGCTCGCCCTGTTGCGGCCGCCGACCAATGGGGCGCGCGCGCAACCGGCCGCCGCACCCGAGAGTAGCTTCTGGAGAGTGCGGACGCGTGTGCGGGGCTGCGCTAGTACTCTCCCTCTTCGTCGCTACTCAGCCATAGGAATCCGCTTGCGGGTTTAGTCGCTGATTGTCCTAGCGCTGTAGCTGGACGGTTCGGCACTAAGGCTTCCGAGCTCCTGATTTTTTCAAATCGGGAGCGGAGTTGCAAGAAGATTGCAGGGCGAGCAGCTGAATTGGCAGCAGCTTTTGAGCAAATTGTCGTTGCGGGTTGCGAGCTGTGGGTTGGCGCGTCTTGGTGCGCGTCTTCTTGTTGCCGCGGTTCGCTTTTTCGGCCGGTTCGAGCACTTCGGCTGCGACAGGTACTCCTGCTGCCGCAGAGACTAGCTCTGCTCCCCCCCAAGTGTAGGGAAATTGCACGTCAGGGCCTGGTCAACGGCCAGATACCCGCGCGTGTTAGAACTGTTAGGGTCGGACTGTTCTGCCTGATACCTAACGGTGCCAACCAAAAGCAGACACTGACACCCCCCTGGCAGCCACCCCTTCGAGTCTGGACATGGACACCCCAGTGAAACTCACGATTACAGAGAAAGAAAACTCCCCTGGTTGCTACGAGGTCAACAGGACGGACCTAACGGGCAACCAGGGCGGGATGAGCCCGAGCTCGCGATTGCTTTTGCTCAACGCAATCGCGGGTCTCACCGGTAGGGACAGACGAAAATACGAGAAGAAGCTCGAAAGAGCTTGGAAAGAACCGCGGATCTTGCCCAAGGGTGACAAGACACCGCCGAGTGCCCGCCTAATTAAGGCGAAGGCAAAGAAGTCACCTAAGCGCAAGAAAGTCACAACAGGGTCACCGGTAAAAAAGCGAAAGACCACCTCGCGTAAAACCGTCGCTGCGCGGCGGCCGGAGGTGGCGGACGCGGCCGGGTCAGCCGCGCCTGAGCCGACCGCGCCTGCCAACACAAAGGCCGACCGGGCCACGTGCAGCGGCGGCCAGCAGGACCAGGTAGCAGCCGAACAAAGCGCCTGCGCTGGGACGGCTAGCGCGCCCCCCGAGGCGGCCGGGCGGCTGCGCGCCGAGGTGAATGCGCAAAAGCACGAAGGCGCGGAGGCGAGTGCGCGCGGGCGGCGGAAGGAAACCGATACCGCCGGCGCGGGCTCGCCGCCGCGGGGGAATGCCGGAGCGGAGGAACCTCGGAGCGTTGCTGAGGGGAGCGAGCGATGCGGAAGCAGCGCAGGGATTGCCATGCAGGAAATTGACGACGAGGGATTCCAGCTGGCACGAAAAACCGCCAGACGATCCCCCGTCTTAGACACACCAGCCCCAATTCACACCGCCAACAGATTCGACGCGGTGGGAGAATCTGCTCAAAATGAGTCGCCAGAAACAGATGGCACTGAGGGAAACGAACAACACAAAACCCTCAGAATCCCGCCCATAGTCGTGAAGTTTGAAAATAACTACAAGGCGCTGTACGACGTCATCACGAACGCGGTAGGGGAAGGCAAATTCACCGCCAAAACAACTGGCGGTGACAAAGTTAAAGTCACTGTTAAAAACGTCGAAGACTACAAGGCAGTGAGGAAGGTGCTCGAGGAGCGGAAATTCCACTTCTACACCTTCCCACTAGCTGCGAGAAGGCCGATTAGACTGGTGTTCCGCGGTGTACCACATACCACCGACACTGCGGACATCAAACAGTTCCTTCAGGAGGAGGGATTCGAGGTTAGTTCGGTGGTGTTGACGCGACCGAACCGGCCTTGGCCCCTTCATACTGTCACCCTCCCAGACTCTGCCCAAAACCGAAAGATCTGGGAGGTCAAAAGGATACTGGCGCTATCGGTCACTCCCGAGAAGATCAAAAAGAAATCGGGACCAGGCCGCTGCTATAACTGCCAGGCCCTAGGGCACATCGCGCGAGACTGCACGATGCCAGTTGTGTGCGTCAGATGCACTGAAGAGCACACATACGACCAGTGCAAACTGCCAAGGGGGGAGGGAAAAGAAAAGTGCGCTAATTGCAAAGGAGCGCATCCAGCCAGCTACTTGGGATGTCCTGAGTACAGAGCTGCAAGGGACAGGCAGAGGGGCAAAACCATCAATAAAACCCCGAATCACAAAAGCGCGCCAGCACCCAGGCCACCACCTCCCCCTCCCCAGAGAAGACACAATGACACAGTACGAACGCAGGTCTTCGCATCCACCGCATATTCTCGTGCACTTACCGGTGACCCACCTGACCCGCCGAACCACCTACCACCACCACGACACACCAGTAGACAGGTTTCTCAAGCTGACGGAAGTCCTAGGGAAGTCTGTCCACCATGCCACCCACAAACCAGTCCGCGAGAAGCAGTCGAGTCTGTTGAAATCCAACAACTTGCGTCGTCCATCCGACTGCTACAGGCACAGATGACCCAGCTAGTGGGCATACTAGCAACACTGACGCAGCTCCCCGCCGACCTCAGATCGGCAGCACAGCAGTCGCCTGTAGCAGCGACAGCCGCAGGAAAAATTGTCCCCCACCATGGATAGGAGACCTAATATACAAGGTCTCAAAATATGCGCGTTTAACGCAGACAACCTTACTCGCCAACCCATGGAGTTCAGAGAATTCATACAGGAAGAAAAAGTTGACATATGCCTAGTGGGAGAAACATTCCTCAAACCAGGACTAAGAGTTTCTGTACCAAATTACATTTGCTACAGAAACGACCGACCCACTCACGGAGGCGGGGTCGCGGTATATGTCAAAAAAGGAATCAGACACCACCAAATATACCCCCCCAATACAGCAGAAATAGAAACGGCGGCAATCGAAGTGGCCACAGTAACTGGCCCCCTAACAGTCGTTGCAGTATATCGCCCCCCTTCCCAAAGACTAGAAGAGGACGACATAGCTGCACTAAGCCGTATTAGAGGCAAACTACTGATAGCAGGGGACCTAAATGCTAAGCACGCGGACTGGAACTCGAGACACCGAAATCAAGCTGGTCAACAACTGCAACGACTTGCGCGCACACACCAGTTACAAATATGGGGCCCAGAGGAACCGACACACTTCCCAAAGAACGGAGGAAGACCGGACGTCCTCGACATAGCCATCACAAAGAATCTGGTGGGCTTTGTATCCGCGACATCGGTAAACAGAATGTCGTCGGACCACAATCCTGTGATTTTTGAGGTCGATATGGGAGAATGGCTCTCTATCCCACAACGGCATGCGACATACAAGCGCATCAATAAGGAGCAATTCAGCAACGCAGTAGCAGCTGAACTTGCCCAGACCCCGCCTCCAACTGCAGAGACAGCAGAACAGGCACTAGACGACCTCACAAGAGCGATCCTACAAGCTGCTGAGGGAGCCACACCGCCTCCTGCGGGGACCCCCCGCTCCAGGCAACTCCCCCCGCACTTGCTTGCGCAAATACGGCACAAAAATAGGATCGCCAAAGAGTGGAAGCTCACCAGAAATAGGGATACACGGAGGCTACTCAACAGGCTACAGAGAGAGCTGAAAGCAGACCTCAATGAGTACCGCAACCAACAATGGTCGGCAAGGCTCTCAGCTCTCAAACTAGGAGACAATAGTTTATGGCAAGCCACCAAACAGTACACGAAAAGACGCGCGAAAATGCCACCACTGCATGGCGAACGCGGACTGCAGTTCAGCCCCACTGACAAAGCTAACGCACTAGCAGACGTGTTCGAAAAACAGTTCAGACCAGCAGAAGTACAGGACAGAGAACACGTCGCAACAGTCCGCAGAGAACTGGCCGTGTTCCTGGAAGCAGACGACGAAGATGACTACACGCCACTCTTCAGTACTGAAGACGTGGTGCGCTGCATCAAGTCCCTGCCCACCAGGAAAACCCCGGGTCACGACCAGGTTACAAATGAATTGCTGAAACTCCTCCCGCCTCTGGCAATCACCCACCTCACCGATATAGTTAATGAACTGACGCGAACACAAAAATTCCCGGCGCAGTGGAAGCACGCAGAAGTCATTGCGATCGCGAAACCAGGAAAAGATCCGGTGTTCCCGCAACATTATAGACCAATTAGTCTACTGCCTACCCTCAGTAAACTTTACGAGCGCCTCCTACTAACCCCCATACAGGACCATATCACAAGAGAGCAGATTCTGCCGAAATTCCAATTCGGATTTAGGCAAAGACACTCCGCCCCCCAGCAAATCATGAGGGTGGTTGAAGCAGCCACGGACAGCTTCAACCGAAAGGGCTACTGCGGGCTTGTCTTGCTAGACGTAGCAAAAGCCTTTGACTCAGTCTGGCACACCGGAATACTACACAAGATGTACACCCTAGGCTTCCCCGGAAAGATCGTCAAAATCGTTAAAAACTATCTCTCCGGTAGGACTTTCTCAGTCAAGATCGATGGATCCCTGTCGACCAGGAGAAGAATCGGTGCAGGCGTGCCCCAGGGCTCCGTCCTGGGACCCGTCCTCTACAGTGTCTACACTGCTGACATCCCTACGACTCAGCATGTACACACTGCACAATACGCAGACGACACTGCATTCTTCTCCTGCTCGACAAACAGGAACCTGGTTACAAGGCGTCTGCAAACCGCCCTAAACAGGACGGAAAACTGGGCCAAGCAGTGGCGCATCTCTATAAATTCAGAGAAGACACAAGCCATGCTGCTCACCAGACGCTATGGGAAACGCCGACCCCCAAGAAGACCATACCAACTGCTGCGATTGCAGGGGCAGAACTTGCCATGGAGAAATTCTGCGAAGTACCTCGGTGTCACACTTGACAGACGCCTGACATGGAAGTGCCACATAGAGGAACTTCGCAGAAAGGCTCACGCCAGGATGCAGATTCTGTATCCTGTCTTAAACAGCACCAGTTCCCTCGACCCAGCAACAGGAGTAGCGATCTATCGAAGTCTAATTCGACCGATACTGGAATATGCGTGCCCTGTATGGGGCTACGCAGCCAGATCGACGATAGATCGCTTACAGAAGGCTCAAAATAGAGCGTTACGACGGGCCTTACACGTCCCCACGCGCTTCCCCACGGCAGACCTGCATGAAGCCGCAGGCATAGAGCCACTAATAACACGATTCCGTGCCCTGGCAGAAGCGTTCTACGCCACGGCGCGGAACTCAGAAAACGAACTAATAAGCACCCTTGGGCAATACGAACCCCATAGAGACAGTTATAAAAGACCCAAGTCGCTACTCCTGCAGTAGCACAACAGGAACAACTAAAAACTCTCAAAAAAACAGCAACCAACAAAAGCACAGAAACAAAAAGAACACACAAGAAAAGAGGAGGAAATGTCCGAAGGAGACAATAACCTCCACCACCACCCCCTCTAACGGTAGAGGACTAAAAGAGAGATGTGAGAGCCGCCGCCGGCACACGCACGCACTCCGCTGCTCGACTCGCTGCGGCTCGCACCGTTACGGTTACGTGTTTAGCGCTTACGCCACTAGCCAAACGCCATGTCCGGACGCGGAAAGGGAGGCAAAGTCAAGGGCAAGTCAAAGTCCCGCTCAAGCAGGGCTGGGCTCCAGTTCCCGGTCGGCAGAATCCACCGCCTCCTGCGCAAGGGAAACTACGCCGAGCGCGTCGGCGCCGGGGCGCCCGTCTACCTCGCCGCCGTCATGGAGTACCTCGCGGCTGAGGTGCTCGAGCTGGCCGGAAACGCGGCCCGCGACAACAAGAAGACGCGCATCATCCCGCGCCACCTGCAGCTCGCCATCCGCAACGACGAGGAGCTCAACAAGCTCTTGTCGGGCGTCACCATCGCACAGGGTGGTGTCCTGCCCAACATCCAGGCCGTCCTGCTGCCAAAGAAGACCGAGAAGAAGGCCTAAACAGGGACCGCGGCGCTGCGCTTGCGTGCTCCCTGCACGCAAACGCAAACGCGCCTTTGCCTTGCCGGCTCGCCTCACAACAATCGGCCCTTTTCAGGGCCACCACACAAACCTACGTCCAAAGCAAAGTTTCCGTCGTCCTCGCCGCACTTTACAACAACGTCCACAGCGCCGGCGCACGTCCGCCATCTTGTCCACAGCCCGTGTGGCCGAACACACACACATTTTTTCTGCACCCCTCCACGCACGCACAGTCGCGTTCCAAACAACGACAACGACATCAATACACCAATAATGTGATGTGATCATTGTTAATATGTTCATAATTAAAAGAGCGCGTAACGGCCCGACGACGGACGACACGCGGGCCGCCGCGCGCGCTCTCCAAACACACAGGCACAGGACAAACCAAACCAAACCAAACAGCTGATCCGATCGATGATCCGGCCCGCGCCACAAACAAACCACGCACACACCGGACTCAGCCGCGCCCTCCCGCATCCATCATCACACACGTCACGTCGAAACTCCAAACGGAACGCACGCACGCAAAGCAA
The DNA here is from genome assembly GCF_023898315.1 of Schistocerca nitens. NCBI lineage: Eukaryota > Metazoa > Arthropoda > Insecta > Orthoptera > Acrididae > Schistocerca > Schistocerca nitens. Next base: position 90,669 of record NW_026046021.1, read on the forward strand.
CAGAGGCGCACAACAACAACAACAACAACAACAAACACACACACACAGAGGCAGGCAGGCAACACAGACCCTTTCGCACTTTTCAATTTCCGAACAGTGTGGTGGCCCTGAAAAGGGCCGTTTTTCGTCTCTCCCACCAAGCACGGGCAACGGCACGGCCGCGGGAAGGCCACAGCACAGCACACCGGCTGCCTGCCTAACCGCCGAAACCGTACAGGGTGCGCCCCTGCCTCTTCAGGGCGTACACCACGTCCATGGCCGTCACAGTCTTGCGCTTGGCGTGCTCAGTGTACGTCACCGCGTCGCGGATCACGTTCTCCAGGAACACCTTCAGCACTCCGCGGGTCTCCTCGTAGATCAGACCAGAGATGCGCTTCACGCCGCCCCTGCGAGCCAGGCGGCGGATGGCGGGCTTCGTGATGCCCTGGATGTTGTCGCGCAACACCTTGCGGTGCCGCTTGGCGCCACCCTTGCCCAGCCCCTTTCCTCCCTTGCCGCGGCCTGTCATTCTTCCTCCTCCTCAAGCAACAAAAAAAGCACAAGCGGCAGCTCCTCACCCGGCGCTAGCGAGTCGGCTACGGTGCGCCGTGAGCGCGCGCCGCCCCCCTATATAGACTCTGGCCCGCCCTCCCCCCACCACGCGCACCGAGGGCATATAAGCGCAGCACGGGCCCGCGCGGGCCCGTTGTCAAGGCAGCACCGGACGCTTCGCTACCGCACGCACCGCTAACCGCTATGGCCCGCACAAAGCAAACGGCCCGCAAGTCCACCGGCGGAAAGGCGCCGCGCAAACAGCTCGCCACCAAGGCGGCGAGGAAGAGCGCGCCCGCCACCGGCGGCGTCAAGAAGCCCCACCGCTACAGGCCGGGCACCGTCGCCCTGCGAGAAATCAGGCGCTACCAGAAGAGCACAGAGCTGCTCATCCGCAAGCTGCCGTTCCAGCGCCTAGTGCGCGAGATCGCCCAGGACTTCAAGACCGACCTGCGCTTCCAGAGCTCCGCAGTCATGGCCCTGCAGGAGGCCAGCGAGGCCTACCTCGTCGGCCTCTTCGAAGACACCAACCTGTGCGCAATCCACGCCAAGCGCGTCACCATCATGCCCAAGGACATCCAGCTCGCGCGCCGCATCCGCGGCGAGCGCGCCTAAACCGCTTAGCCGCGGCACGGCACCGCACGCGCGCAACACAAAAAAAACGGCCCTTTTCAGGGCCACTAACATCTCTCCGTCGCGAGCAAAACTTTTGTCGGTCTTGCCGCCCAGCCTCTCTCTCTAGCCCCGTTAAAACAACCACCACAATTCCCCACCCTCCCTCCCGTACACAGCCGCTCTCGCCAACAATCACAATCGACGTCATCCCACCCCACCCCTTCAAATACACACAAACAAACAGCCGGACGACGTCACCACGGGTGGCTGGCCGCCGCCGTCTCCGAGGCGCCACCGCGCCTTCCCAATTCCCGCCGGCCACTTCCACGTCTCAACGTCCCCGTCCCCCTTTCACACAGAGAGGACACACACATAACAAACAAGACGCGCCATCCGCAAAGCAAGCAAACAAACAGAGTCTCCAGAAACATGAGAAACCAACCGTCGGCCGCCGCACAAAATACAAAACACAAAACAAAACGGCCACAACCGCTCCGCTACCGCGCGCCGCCGCCTACCGCCACCGGCCCCACAATCCAACCACCACGGCACGCACACAGTACCCACAAGGGTCATACAGAAACGCCACACAAACACCAACCAACCCCACACACACACACACACACACACACACACACCCCGGCGCATGCACGCACGGCCACCCAAACAAGACAACACAACGCGCCAAGCACGACAATCAACGCCTTCCCGACGTCCTCTGATGGCCCTGAGAAGGGCCGTTTTGGGCCGCGCGCAGCCGTGCCATCGCGCGCCACTAGACGACGCGGGGGAGGGGGGTGGGGGACGACGGGGTCAAGCGCCAGCCCTTCCCTTCCTTCCCCTTTCCTTTCTTTACTTTAACTTCACTTCTTCTTCTTGGGCGAAGCCTTCGCCTTAGACGGCGTCGTCGCCTTCTTCGGGCGCGGCGCCTTCGGCTTCTTCGTCGGAACCTTCGCGGCCTTCTTCGCCTTCGACGGCGACTTGGCCTTGGCCGGCTTGGCCGCAGCCGCCTTCTTCGCACCCGCGGGAGCCGCCGACGCCGCAGACGCCTTCTTGGCGGCGCCCGCCTTCCGACCGGTCGCCGCCTTCACGCCACCAGCCTTCTTTGCGCCGGCCGCACGGGCGCCCTTCTTCTCCTTGCTGGCCGGAGCGGCGCGCTTCTTCTTCGCACCGCCGGCACGGGCCTTGCCGCCCTCGGCCGCCCCGCCGCCGGCGCCGGCAAGCTTGAAAGAGCCGGACGCGCCCTTCCCCTTCGTCTGCACCAGCTCGCCAGCCACGACGGCCGACTTGAGGTACTTCTTGATAAAGGGCGCCAGCTTCTCCGCGTCCAGCTTGTAGTGCGCGGCAATGTACTTCTTGATCGCCTGCAGCGACGAGCCGCCGCGCTCCTTCAGACTCTTGATGGCGGCCGTCACCATCTCAGAGGTGCGCGGGTGCGCAGGCTTGGCGCGCGGCTTCTTCGCAGACGCCGCAGACTTGGCCTTCTTCGTCGTGCCGGTGGCGGCGGGTGCCGCAGCAGTCTCGTTCGTAGCCGCCTGATCTGCCATTATTTCGACGACGCGCGTACACACACGAGAGCGAGAGCGAGAGCGGCAGGCGGCAAGCACGGCGGCAGAGAATAGCCGCCGCGCCGCCAGGCCCAGCCAGTGTCGCGGGCGGGCGCGGACGGCCGAGAGAGCGGCCGCCACTCTGCGCGCCGCCGCGCCGCGCCTCCCGCGCTTGCTACCGCCCAACGTCCGACAGCCTGTGCGGACCAGCCCCAAACCTGCGCCGCAACCACCCGCGCCGTTCAAACCACCGAGGATGGGGCTACACACGGCCACACCACAGTCGCCAACCAGTCGCCACGGCAGCGCCGCAAACCACGGCCAAACTGCAGCTACCGCGCGCTACAGCCTGGCTCGGCCCGCCGAGAATCGCCGCCCCCGCCCACATGCCGCCCCCACAGCCCCAGCCGACGACCCGCCACAATGGCCAAACCTTCGGCAAAAGTGCCACACCGTCGCCGCGCCAGCCCGGCCAGCGCGGCCGCCGCCACAGCCACACAAGCGGAGGCGTGCGGCGATGCCGGCCGTGCAAACGCACCTCCGCCGCCCCATCGCCCTCCCACCGTTTCCCGATCGGCCCGCAGCCGTCGGGCCACCTCGCCCGCCAACATTCGCGCCCCTTTCTCACAAAATTGCCCGCCGCAAACAAAACGGGCGCCGCCTGCGCAACATCGGCACCGGCCAACCGAGCGCCGCCGCCCCTCGCCGCTTACGCGAGGGGGGCTGACCGCCGTCCGCAACTACAGACACACCGAATCTGCCTCCAAGCACACACGACAGCCGACCTCCTACATTTATACGCCGCAAGCCACCCAACGGTGTGTGGCGGAGGGCACTTTTTACGTTACGTGCCACTGTCGTCATTGCCTCCCTTTGCCGTTCCAGTCGCGTATGGTTCGCGGGAACAACGACTGTCTGAAAGCCTCCGTGCGCGCTCGAATCTCTCTACTTTTACTACATTCGGGATCTCCTCGGGAGGTATATACGTACGGGGAAGCAATATATTCGATACCTCATCCGGAAACGCACCCTCTCGAAAACCTGGCGAGCAAGCTACACCGCGATGCAGAGAGCGCCTCCCTTGCAGAGTCTGCCACTTAACTATCACGGTTACCACATAACCCTGTGACGAAACGTTGGACCTTTCTCTATCTCCTCCGTCAACCCGACCTGCTACGCATCCCACACTGGTGGGCAACACTCACGTATGGGTCGGTCGAACGCGTGTTTTTGTAAGCCACCTCCTTTGTTGATGGACTACATTTTTGCTAAGCATTCTCCCAGTGCATCTCAACCTGGTACCCGCCTTACCAACAATTACTTTTATCTGATCATCATTCCACTTCCAAATCATTCCGCACGCATACTCCCAGATACATATTTTACAGACGTCACAGCTACCAGTGTTTGTCCCGCTATCATATAATCAATCATACAATAAACGATCCTTCTTTCTGTATATTCGCAATACATCACATTTGTCTATGTTAAGGGGACAGTTGCCACTCCCTGCACCGGGTGCCTATCCGCTGCCGATCGTCCTGCAACCTCTCTGTATACTACATACAGCACATCATCCGCGAAACGACGCATGGAACGTCCGGCACTATCTACTAGCTCATTTATATGATATGAATTGTGAAAAGCAATGGTCCCATAACACTCCCCCGTGGCACGCCAGGGGTTACTTTAACGTCTGTAGACGTCTGTCTCTCCATTGATAACAACATGCTGTGTTCCGTCTGCTAACATCTCGTCAATCCAGCCACACAGTTGGTCTGATATTCTGTAGACTCTTACGTCGTTTATCAGGCGACGGTGCGGAGCTGTATCGAACGCCTTCCGGACGTCAACGACAATGGCATCCACCTGGGAGCCTGTATCTCATATTTTCTGGGTCTCATGCGCAAATAAAGCGAGCTGGGGGTCTCACACACGATCGCTGTTTCCGGAATCCAACATGGATTCCTACATAGTAGACTCTGGAGTTTCCACAAACGACATGATACTCGAGCAAACAACATGTTCTACAACACATCGACGTCAGAGATATGGGTCTATGGTTTTTGCGCATCTGCTCGACGACTGGGACTACCTGTGCTCTTTTCCAATCATTTGGAACCCTCCCTTCCTCTCCAGAGACTTGCGGTACACGGCTGTTAGAAGGGGGGCAGGTTGTTTCGCGTACCCTGTGTAGGAATCGCGAATTGGTAATCCCGTCGGGTCCGGCGGACTTTCCCATTCCTCCTTGGACACTTATTTCGATGTCAGCCGGTTTCTCGTTCGTGCGAGCATTTAGAGACGGAACTGCAGTGCGGTCCGTCCTCTGTGAAACAGCTTTGGAAACAGGTGTTTAGGTATTTCACAGCTTTACGCGTGTCATCCTCTGTTTCAATGCCATCACCATGCCGGAGTGTCTGGATATGCTGTTTCGAGCCACTTACTGATTCAACGCAAGACCGGAACGTCCTAGCATTTTCTGTCAACGTCGGTACATAGGGTTTGTTCTACTTTCGAATTCACTGAACGCTTCACGCATAGCCCTCCTTACGCTCACACTTTGGACATCGTTTAGCTTCTGTTTGTCTCGGAGGTTTTGGCTGCGTTTAAACTTTGGGTGAAGCTCTCTTTGCTTTCGCAACAGTTTCCTAACGTTGTTGTTGTAGTATACCACGGTGGGTTTTTTTTCCCATCCCTCACAGTTCGACACTCGGCACGTACCTGTCTAAAAACGCATTTTTACCATTGCCTTGCACTTTCTCCATGAACACTCAACATTGTCAGTGTCGGAACAGGCATTTGCCTTTTCATCTGTCGGGTCGTCTGCAAATCTGCCTTCTATTACTCTTGCTAGCCAAAACAGATAGATACACCGTCCTCCCTGCAACGGCCTTATGATCACTGCGTCCCTGTTCTGCACATACAGAGTCGAAACACGTTCGGGTCTGTTTGTCATCCGTAGGTCCACGATGTTATCTCCACGAGTCGGTTCTCTGTTCATTTTGCTCGAGGTGATTTTCGGACAGTGCACTCAGTATAATGTCACTCGATGCTCTCTGTCCCCCTACCACCCGTCCTGAACATCATCTGAGTGTCCCAGTCTATATCGGGTAAATTGAAATCTCCACCTAAGACCCTAACATGCTGAGGAAAATGTATGTGAAATGTGTTTCCAAAATCCGTCTCTCCGTTGTTCTGCCACTAATGCTGCTGCGTCGGGAGGTCGGTCAAAGGAGCCAATTATTATTAAACCTAGCTCGGTTGTTGGGTGTAACCTCCACCCACAATATTTCACAGGAACCATCCACCTCTACTTCACTACAGGATCAAAACTACTACTCAAACAGCGACGAACACACCACCACCGGTTGCATGCAATCGAGCCTTTCTAAAACACCGTCTGTACCTTTGTGACAATTTCGGCAGAATTTATCCCTGGCGTCAGCCAGCTTTCTGTACCTTATCACGATTGCAGAGCTTCGGTGCTTTCTCTGTCAGCGCTTGCGGTTCCGGTACTGTACCAACGCAGCTTCGACAGTTGACAATTAACAAACGATACCGATTGCTGCTTGGTCCCCGCACCCGTTGAGGCTGCTGTTGCCCCCTTTCTGTACTTGCCCAAGGCCATCTAACCTAACAAAACCGCCCAGCCCACGCCACACAACCCCTGCTACCCGTGTAGCCGCTTGTTGCGTGTAGTGCTCTCCACCTAAGACTATAACATGCCTTCGACATTCGCAGTGTACAACACCTTAGGTTAGGGTTGGCGTCGCTTGGGTTAGGTTAGGTTACGTTAGGTGGACGTGGGTTAGGTTAAGGGTTAAAGTTAGGTTAGGCGTCAAAGTTAGGTTAAGCGTTCGGACGTGAGGCGTCAGGTGGCCGCACCTACCTTACGGCCGGACATCTTAGGTTAGGCTAAGGGCGCCGAGGTCACGTTACGTTCACCTTCGGGCGCCACACGTAGCTGTCACAGGTAGGTAGTAGTTCGGTCGGTCGGTCGTCGGCAAGCCGCAAAAAACTACAGACGACGTCGACAACAAGACCGAGCAGGAGGCAGATATATACCGAGCGCCAAAGAGACCGACCACACACACACACACACACACACACACACAAAACAACAAACACCACCCACCGGCCAAAGGGGCACCAAAAAAACCCACAAAGCCGAGCACCACACGTCGCGACCAGAGGCAACCCGCAACCGCAACGGCGCTTTCCGCACCGGGCCGGATGCACGTACGACAACACCGCTACCCGTACACAAGGCCTCCCATTGCACACAGCCGCTCTGTGTTCAACATCATCAATGGCGCGCCCGCGGCTCGTCGCGGTCGCAGCCATGACGCCGCCGCCACTTTTGCACCAACACATTCACGCACCGCAAAACAGCTCGCCGACCCACCGACACAGCACAGCCGACAAACAAAAACAACCGCGGCGGCGGCAACAAAACAAAACAAACACCTCGCACCAAGCGTCCGACAGAAAACAAACGGACAGGCACACAGGCCTCTGCTAACGACCACGACACAGCGGCACGCTGCCCCTTTCCCGCCACTCTCGATTCACAGCGCACGCGACCCCGTCGTCGACGACGACACGCGACGGGCTCGCTTCCCGCAACCTACACCTTTCCGCCACTACGCACGGCTCCACCCGACGCCCGTCGCAACGGCACTACTGCACGCACTATCACCCCCGCCGCCGCCGCCGCCGCCGCCGCCTCCTCCTCTCTCCCCCTTCCCGTACACAACAACACAGCCAAAAACACACTCACGACCCAAACATAACAACATGGCACGTGCATCGGCGCACACCCCCAACCAGTCACCGTCGACACAACCACACGCAAGGCACGGAAAAACCGGCGTCCTTCCACGTTGCCATCAAAGCAGCACAAACAACCACACAGGAGGAACCACCAACAACTGCCGGCCGGCCGGCAACCACCAAACGCACATTCCCGCTCGCCACCACACACCTCTCGGCAGCCGTTTCGCAAAGACATGACATGACATGACGCGACATCATCGCATCACGGGCGACGCACGCACACCGACCCACTTTCCCGCCCGTCTCTCTCTCTCTTTTTCTTCCGACGCCTTCGGCCGAGCACACACGTACGTGGCACAACGCCCAACACAGTCACACACAGTCGACAGGCGCACGCCCAGGCACGCAACGACGCAGCGCAGCAAAGGCGCCCGCGACACATACCTCCTCTCCCGTCTCGCCGCCGACCGCCAGCCAGCCACTCGCAATGTGCACTGGCCAACCGGACACACGTCCACCGCGCCGCCTCCGACCACCCGCCAGGGGGCGCTCACGTCCGCGACAACAGCGCGGCCCGCCGCCGGGCGGGCCCAGCCCGGCCCAGGCGGCGCGCGCTGCTCTGCACTCGGCGCGCCGCGCCACACATCCTGCTGCAGACCGGGCTCGTCTCTCTGTACGCGTCTGCGTCTGCCCGCATCTCATCTTCCTGCGCATCAACACAAACGAGGCCACGTGAGCAAACCCCCGTCACAACGCCACATCACGCACTGCCTTGTCGACCGCCTAAATAAATGCACTCACCCACCAGCCATCCGCTTCGTCCTCTTCTTGCTTACTCGTTGTTCGTCGTTGTTGCTGCTGCACCAGCACCAGCACCAGCACCGGCGGCGGCGGCGGCGGCGGCGGCGGCGGCGGCGGCGGCGGCGGCGGCGGCGGCGGCGGCGGCGGCAGCGGCAGCGGCAGCGCACACAGCCCCCAGCCGGCCGCATCCGAGGGGGCCCCGCCGCCAGCGTCGCCTCCTTGGGCACAGGTGCGGTGCTGTGGCCGCCCATCCAACCGCATTTGCTGGCCGTCCCAGCCGCCAGGCAGGCGTTCCCACTGCCGCGCACCGCCTCTGCTGCAGAAGACGAACAAACGAAACGTACAAACATACACGCACCCGAAGCGTGGCCACACACGGACGGGACCGACAGGCTCCAAGGCGACCAAACGATGGAAAAACAAACACAAAAACAAAAGACACGCGAGCGAGCGAGCAAGCACGCAGTCGCCTCGCCTCTGTCCTCCCGCCCCCGCCCTTCTCCCCACCACATGCCCACAAACACCACCGCCTGCCCGCATCTCCACATTCGCCCCCTCCATTTGTTCCCTTGCGTTCGTTCCTTCCTTCCTTCCATGTGTCTGCGTGCGCGGCGCCTCTCCAACATCCGCCGTCCGTCCGTCCCGTTTTCGCCGTACCACACGCCACCGTCGGCGCCGCCTCGCCTCCTCCCAGTCCACCACCGCCGCCGCCCCTGTCCGCCCCGCACACCACCATACACCGCTGCTTGTCCCGGCCGTTGCCACCAAAGGCGCCAGCCGCAAACCGCGCCAAACGCCGCAGCGCGCGTGCGTCCTTCCTTCTTGCTTGCTTCTCCGTGCCGACGCTGCCTCTATTCCCGCACCCATTCGGCCGACAAGCACTGGCGTCGACGACACAGCCGTTGGGCTCCGGCACTGCGCGTACCGGAGTTACACGCGCACCCCCCCTCGCGAACGCACGACTCATTCTCTTTGTTGTTTCTCCTCTTTCTTACGTCTTCGTTTCTTGTTTGTTTGTTTGTTTGTTTTTTTTTTTTTCCTCCCACCGCCGCATGTGACACAATGGCCTCCCTCCCCCTTTCGTTCGTTGTCGCCGCTTTGTTTCTCTTTCTCATTGGTGCACGTCCGACGCGCTCCATTTCCACCACACCACGGCCATCGGCCTCCTCAACGGGCAGGCGCAGTGTGCCATTCTCCGGCGCACAAGCACACCGCGCGGCTCGCTCTCCTCGCCCCCACGCCACGCCACGCCACGCAGCACAAATGATGCTGTCTCGCAACACGACACACGGTGCGCACACCCCCGACCACGCGGCTCTTAAAAGGCATGGCACCGGCGACATGCGCCGCCCCGGCCCGCATCCGTCGTCTCACGTTCACTGCCGGCCGCGTCTGAGGCTACAACCGCACCACAACAACGGTCCCCTCCCGGCAACACATTTGTTGCACAAACACAACCGCCGAGCGCAGCGCGAGCCACCCACACGCGCCCTCCCCGTCTTTAAAAGCCTCCGCGTCTCCTTTCTCCTTTCGCGCCCCTCCCATCTCCCGAATATGCCAGCAGCGGTGCCACTACCGCGAAACGGACACGCCTTCCGGGCCACATGCAAGGGCACGCCCACCACCAACTACTGCCATATTCGCGGACGCAGTTAGGCAACACGCAACGCACTCTCCACCTACTTTCTCTCTCTCGTCCATTCTCTTTAAAACACACGAACCAACCAACCACGGCTAACACACTTTTTCGCGACACCTTTGACTGCGTTATCTTGACCGTGACGGCAGCTATCGACCTTCCAATTCCCCACTAAACACACACACACCCCTACATACACACCCTTCGCTACACCGGACAACAACAGCGTACACAACAGGAGGGCACACGAAACGGCAGGCAAGGGCAACGCATTCTCATAGATTCCTCCTCCGAGCCATGTCGGCGAACGTTTCATCCGGGAAGGCAATGCAATTCAGCCGTCACCACGGCCGACACCTGCAGCCGCGCCGTAAACGCCTTTCAGTGCGGCTGCAATGCACGGGAACGTTCCGTTGCTATAGACAGCGCCTCTCCGTTTTTCCCTGCTTCGTTTTCCGGTGATTGCTTCTCCATTTTGTTTGTTTTATTACTTTCCGTTCCCCTCCTCCACCATTGTTTCCGTCCCCAACAGTTTTGCTCATTCCACACGTTCTGCCCAGACACGACACTCGACCGATCAAAGGTCAGCCTTTCGTCACCGTTCGCGGCGCCGACGGTGCCACAGTGCGACTGGTGTGAACACCGACACGTTGCCATGACGCCGGTGTACCGCGCCGATATTGACAGTTACTCAGAGCCGCCGGATCGGATCACATCACCGACACACCTGCCATTTCACACCGGGGGACACAGACCAACGAAACGCGTGTACGCCCATAACAACAAACAACGACCGTCGTCGTCTAGCCTCACGCTTACTGTACTCAACCGAACACACGTGCACCGTGAATGACGTGCGTGCGCACAACAGTCCAATCAATCATCAGTCAAACTGCAGAAACGGCTATCATCAAATCAAGGGCCAAATAGGTACACCACCGTGCGTGTCGCCTACCCCACCCGCCCGTACATTTCTTGGCGACTTCGTAATGGATGATAGTACGACACGTCCATTTAAAACGTCACCAACACACACACACCAACGCGCCGTACAGCAAAGGGAATAGTCGACGGCAACACAACATTTCACCCTCGCCATCATGTATGATGTGACAACAGACGGCCGTAACGGTGACATCCAACAATCAATCAATCGCGAGGACTTTCAATTGCAGTCACGTGACTAACCGGGCAGACGGAGACAAAGACATGAATCAGCGCCACAGACAGCACCAACACCTCCTATCGATCTATCTGTGTGTCGACAAACAACCACGCCAAGACTCGTGCACGCATTCCACGTCACACCGGCGGCAACCAAACCCTCGCGGCCGTACCCCAGTAACCACAACCACAACCACATTCGAGACCACACCACCACGGCACAGCAGCACCACCAGCTGCCTCGCAACCAACCAAACCGGGTAGCTATGCCGCCCCTCTCACTCACTCACTCACTCACACACACACAAACAATTCCGCTCTTCCCGCAAAGGCAATTTGGTGGCCCTGAAAAGGGCCGTTTTGCCGCTCTCGCAACGGAGGGAGCTTCCTTCCTTCCTTCCTTCCTTCCTTCCTTCCTTCCTTCCAAGAGCCGAAGTAACAACCTCCTCCTTACTTGGAGCTCGTGTACTTGGTCACCGCCTTCGTGCCCTCGCTCACGGCGTGCTTGGCCAGCTCGCCAGGCAGCAAGAGCCGCACAGCCGTCTGGATCTCGCGGGACGTGATGGTCGAGCGCTTGTTGTAGTGCGCCAGGCGAGACGCCTCGGCCGCAATGCGCTCGAAAATGTCGTTCACGAAGCTGTTCATGATGCTCATCGCCTTCGACGAGATGCCCGTGTCGGGGTGCACCTGCTTCAGCACCTTGTAGATGTAGATGGCATAGCTCTCCTTCCTCTTGCGCTTCTTCTTCTTGTCGCCCTTCGAAATGTTCTTCTGCGCCTTGCCGGCCTTCTTGGCGGCCTTCCCGCTAGTCTTGGGCGGCATCTCGAACGTACAACAACAGGCAGCAAGCGCTCCGCTCTAGTCAGCGTCTCCCCACACAGTGGCACCCGCCGCTACCGCAACACCGCACCTTTACCAGCTCGCCCTGTTGCGGCCGCCGACCAATGGGGCGCGCGCGCAACCGGCCGCCGCACCCGAGCCCATAAAGGGACCCCCACCCCTCCACCACCCACCACCAAGCCACGTACTCCCTCCCCCTCAGGGAGCGGAGACGAGGCGGACCGCCCCCTCGTCATCGACGAATCCAGAGAGACTACCGAGCCTCAAACACCCGGCACCGACGGGGATGGGTTCCAGAGAGCGCGGAAAACTGCCCGCCCAGCCGCCCCCCAGCAAGCGAGAGGCATTGCCTCTACTAGCAACAAGTTCTTGCCACTCTCAGACGAGGACGAAGCGGTACCCGCGACCAGTGATGCGCCACAACCAACACACGCACCAAGACATAGACTCCCGCCCATAATTGCCGAATTCGACAAAAACTACGAGGAGCTTCACTCCCTCGTCAGTAACTGCCTGGGAGAGAAGCAGTTTACTGCAAAGTCCGCCGGAGGGGACAAAATTAAACTTATGTTCAGAGAGCTGGACGATTACACCGCTGTGAAGGCCCTGCTCTCTGAACACAAAGTCCCCCATTACACCTTCCCCACAGCCAGGCAACGACTGATGAAGCTAGTAATCAGGGACTTACCCCGCAAAGTGGGCACAGATGCCATTAGGAAGGACCTGCGGAGGCAGGGCTACGAAGTTAATGGCGTCACCCACATGCGAGAAGTATACAGTGGCAACAAATGGCCACTGTATCAAGTCAACTTGCCTGACACCCCTCAAAACAGGCTAAAACAAATTACACACGTCCTGTCAGTGCCTGTCACCATCGAACCGCTGCGCAGGAAAAGTGGCAACGTGCAGTGCTACAACTGCCAGGGATTAGGGCACGTTGCCAAGCACTGCGACATGCCAACCCGGTGTATGAAATGCGCAGAAGGGCACCCCACATCCGAGTGCTCCTTAGAGAGAGGCGACCCCAAAAGCAAGTGCGCCCTATGCGGCGAATCTGGACACGGCGCCTTCTACCAAGGCTGCCGTGTACAAAAAGAGTACCGCCTACGCGCACAAGGCACCAAGACCCCCGCCACACAAAAAACCAATCGTGGCGCCGGTCCTAAGAACTCGAGAGCACCGGCCAAACCACAACCACGTCCAACAACACGACCGCGAGGTGGCGCAAGCTACGCGAGCGTGGCAGGCACCGACAGGAGTCAACAAACAACTCCCACAATACTCTCAGCCCAGCGGCCGTTCCCCGCTAACGGAGAAACGTCCAGGGAAGCCTCCCCCCCTCAAACTCCTAAGTCCAGTCTGCAGCCAGTAGCGGCAGCTGAGTGCTCGTCACAAGGCCCTCAGCCCAGCACTTCTGAAGAGAGTGCAAATGCCCTACGGCCGCCTGGTGTCGTGGAGCAAACGTTAGGCCTCCTAACGCAACTGCTCCACGAAATCAGGCAACAGAACGCCCAAATTCTAACCGCCATCAATTTGGTGCTCCAAGGGTCGCACAACAATGCGACTACAGCAGTGAAATCCTTCCCCCAGTGATGGATAGACGACCCCACATCCAAGGACTCAGAATGTGCGTCTTCAACGCAAACGGTATCGTCGGCCAAAACAACGAGTTCCGCGAGTTCCTACGCGACGAAAACATAGACGTATGTATGGTGGCCGAGACACACCTAAAACCGGGTGTAAGGGTGTCGGTACCCAACTACAACTGCTATAGGACCGACCGGCCCACCGCTGGAGGCGGGGTAGCAACATACGTCAAACGCGGAATCCCCCATTACCAGGTCCACCCACCAGCAACTAGGCAAATAGAAACAGTAGCAATAGAGATTGCCACTGTCACAGGGCCCCTCACTGTCGTTGCAGCATATCGCCCTCCCTCCTACACTCTGGAAGAGGACGACATAGCAGCCTTAGGCCAAATCAGAGGAAAACTCTTCATTGGCGGCGACCTGAACGCCAAGCACGCAGACTGGCACTCGCGAAACTCAAACAGAGCTGGTCGTCAACTGCAACGACTCGCGCGCACCCACCACTTTCATATATGGGGTCCAGAGGAGCCCACCCACTTCCCCAGAAACGGGGGGAGGGCGGACGTCCTCGACATAGCGCTCACCAAAAGAATAACGGGATTTGTGACCGCGCAATCGGTCAACCGAATGTCCTCCGATCACAATCCCGTGATTCTCGAGGTCGACATAGGAGACTGGGTACCTCTCCAGCCACAACACATCTCATTCAAGCGCACTAACTGGGAGCAATTCAAAGTTGACGTAACCTCAGCAATTGCCCAGGCCCCGCCTCCAACTGCAGATTCTGCAGAACAGGCGCTTATAGATCTCACCAGCACGATCCTGCAAGCAGCAAAGGAGGCCACACCACGGCCACCGGACGGCCCTCCCCCTGTTAAGCAACTCCCGCCGCACCTGCTTGCCCAAATTAGAAACAAAAACAGGATCGCCAAAGAGTGGAAGCTCACAAAGAACCCCATAACTAGGAGGCTACTGAACCGCCTACAAAGAGAGCTGAAGGTGGCACTCACTGAGCACCGCAACCAGCAATGGTCGGCGCGGCTTTCAGCCCTCCGCGTGGACGACAATAGCCTCTGGCAGGCGACCAAACAGATCACCAAAAGACGCGCCAGACTGCCACCTCTGCACGGCGAGCGCGGACTTGTCTTTAGCACCACGGATAAGGCAAATGCCCTGGCAGATGCCTTTGAAAAACAGTTCCGCCCCGCAGAGGCGCAGGACAGGGACCACGAAGCCGTAGTTCGACGTCAGCTCGCCACATTCCTCGCGGCGGACGACGACGACGACGACGAAGAAAACACACCGCTCTTCACACCCGACGACGTGAATCGAGTAATCAGGTCGCTACACAACAAAAGAGCCCCAGGCCACGACCAGCTCAATAACGTAGTAGTGAAACACCTCCCACCCCCTGCCGTAGCCCACATCGCAAACATCTTCAATGAGATCACGCGTTCCCGCAAGTTTCCAAGGTGCTGGAAACACGCAGAAGTCGTCGCGATCGCGAAACCCGGTAAAGACCCGGTTATCCCGCAGAACCACCGACCAATCAGCCTTTTGCCAACCCTTAGCAAAATTTACGAACGCCTGCTACTTGTTCCCATTCTCGACCACGTCAAAACGCAACAAATCCTGCCTGACTTTCAGTTCGGTTTCAGGCAGGAACACTCCGCGCCCCAGCAACTAATGAGGGTCGTCGAAGCAGCTACCGAAAGCTTCAACCGTAAAAGTTACTGCGGGGTAGTGCTACTTGACGTAGCCGCTGCCTTTGACTCTGTCTGGCACACCGGGCTTCTCTACAAGCTATACTCCCAAGGCTTCCCAGGTCCGATAGTGAAGCTACTCGCGAGCTATCTCTCCCAAAGGACTTTCTCCGTTAGGATCGAGTCGTCGCTTTCCACAAAACGGCGCATCAGGGCGGGCGTGCCCCAGGGGTCGGTACTGGGCCCGGTACTGTACAACCTGTACACTGCCGACCTCCCGACCGTACCGTTGGTGCACGCTGCCCAGTACGCCGACGACACAGCGTTCTTCACGCGTAACCCGAACAGAGACAGGGTTACGCGAAGATTGCAAACAGCGCTGGACGAGACCGGCCGCT